>NC_029788.2:131364503-131408147 GCF_000816755.2 Arachis ipaensis | reverse complement strand
TTGATGACTGCTCAACATTTAAACCGTCGACAAGATAGTGAAAGCTTCTGAAGCCATTTAACATCCGAAATGGCAGAAAATGTACAATTAGATAGAAATTTGGTATCAGCTGTTCAAAGAAAAACTCACCTTTGACTGCTGATTAGGCTTCCAAAATTTTCTAATGTGGACATTTGCAAGCAATAAGATCAAATGCTCTCTCTGGTTTGCAACATTGTCTTTCTGTAATTTGTAAAATCCATATATATTTATTAAAACATCGCATGGAAATTCAATTGGAATAATTAGTAACTAAGTAATCACCCTTTTTTCATCTTGAGAGAAAGTGGAATAAAGGGGCTTTTGTTTTCTTATTTGGGGGTAGGAGGATAAGACTACCCCAATAAATAGATAATTTGTCAAAGTTCCAAGTTGTACTTTACCTGAAAGCCAAACATCAGCCCAAGCCAATCCAAAATGTCTGCATCTTTATTTTTCTTGTAGTCCTTAGGCCATGGAAGACCCCTGATATTACGAAGAGCATATACAGCACCTTGTATCTGCAGAGAGAGATAGTGAGAAAGTAGAGCACCCAAGAATACAGAAATGTTTGAAGTTGAAGTTCATGCCTCGGGAAATTGCATTATCGCCTGATTTGCACCATTAGGATCAAGAGGAAGAATATTGTACGGGACAAACATCTTTTTCGTCTGCACAACTTCGTCTTGAGTCTCTAAAATCTACCACAATAGAAATGGCAAACAATCATATGTGTAACGTAGCAGACAATAGGAACCTTACAAAATATACAAATACTGATGGAGAAAAAAAGATCAGAAAAAATGGAATGGCAACAAGAGAATAGAATCCTGGGGATATAGAAAGTAACATTTAGGAGCTACAGAAAATAACCTCAGTACCTCACGATTAAGTTCCATGTCTTGAGTCGTGTTAACAGCCTTCAAAACCTCAAAAATAATATTCGCAGTCTGATATGCCTTGCTAATGGATTCACTGACAGAAGAGGCATAATATTAATCATATAACAGATAGAGAACCATCAAATGGTAAACTATGTAGAAACCTACCGGTCGGCTTTATCACCAGCATTTTGTAATGCTTGGATATATTTTTGGTAGTAATGCTGATAAAAGCTTTGCAACTCGCGAGCATCACTTTTTACTCGGCCCTCCAAAGTTAACTCATTTTCCTAACCAATATGGAATGAATTAGAATTGACACCACACCATCAAGTCAATGTAGATACAACAATGCATTCTATATTGACATACCAGAAAGATTCATAATGATATCATCCTTAAACCATGACAGAAATAATTATTAATTAGATATTAGACCTCTTCAAGACTTCAACACAGAAAGAAACTGCTGTTTGTAAACAATGCAGAATTCAGAAATTAGCAAGGACTCTGACCCAAGTTCAGCTTTCAACAGCATATCTTTTAGTGGGTTAATAATAGTTCCATACTTTATCTATGAGAAGAGCAAAAGGGACAACATAGTATAACAAGAATTTTCTCAATCCATGACAATATACAAAGTCCATTTCCCCAAAAAGCAAACTAATGCAGAACATGCATATCTAGAACAAAGAGATTATGGTGAACCATTAGCACTTACTCTTTCCAGGCGTTGGAGAAGTGCAGTTTTGTATTGGCGAACACCTCGACCGCTTGAACTAGGGTCCAACTTGTGAGCTTTGTCAAAGGCATAATATCGGCCTACAACAAAATAAGAACAGACAAAGATGCACATTTACATTAAAAAATAATCATAATAAATAACTAAAAAATAAGCAAGCCATGAATTTAGAAAATGCTATTAGCATATATGGAAGTTTATCACTTTGATACGAGTTGTAAATCAAGATTAGTTACAAGGTTACAGTAAATAGTTACTTTTCACTTACTATATGATCAAATTGTAGACCAAATTGTAACAACCTTTTTTCTTATTCTAGTAAATTTTCATATTCTTCGCTTTCTGCATATTCTCTCTTTTTGCTCTCTGATCACCGCGATTCTAAACAACAAATGCAAGCAACTTACAGAGATAAGCAACCCTGGGATTGTACTCTTCAACTTCATTGGCAACACGTAGGATCGGAGCAATCTCAACAAGAGAGGAAGGCAGAACCTCGCTGTCAAATGTGCCGAGGCCGATGATCCCGGCCGTCTGCGACCTCAAGATCCGCTGCATCTACACACTCAATAAAAAACTATAGCATGATCCGGCAAGTTATTAGAGAACCATGAAGTAGCTGCACCAATAGTTAAAAAAAAAAAGTAAATTGAGGTTCCAGAAGTGCAGTGCAGAGACGACATTAACATTTAAAAGGAAAATGCAAAGAAAATGAAAATGGCGTTGCAACTTGGAAGCCAAAAAAAAATTAATGCTTCTTACAGATGAGAGCTCAGAAGTCAGAAACCTTTGGCATAGCGCACAGAGAGAGTGGAAGCTGAATTTACAACTACAAAGCCAAAGCGAAGGGGGGAAACGGAAAGAAAGAAAACCACCAAAATCAAAAGAATACAAACTTGATGGTTGACTTGGACTAACTTCAGTCGTCGTCCGAAGAAGAAGAAGAAGAGAGTGTGCACTGTGCAATGCAATTTTTTATTTATTTTTTTACTTGGACTAACTTGTTTCGCGTGATTGTGTTTTTTTTTTTTTTTCTCTGGTACTCTCTTCGCTAAAGATGTTTTCCTCTCTTTATCTTACTTATTTTACCTACCACAAAATGTTTTAACTTGTTAGTGGCATTTTACAATAATTTAGAATGAATCAAGCAAAAAAGAGACAATACGGAAGATTAATAATTTTTTGTCATAAAAAGTAAATACATGTTTTTATGTAAAAATTGAATGTTATAAATGCAAGTATTACAAAGGTATATCTATTCTACTTAATTATTTATATTTGTCCAAAATATATTGAAATCATATGAATATAAAAAACACAACCCCAGTAAATGTTCGCCAACAGAGAGAATTTATCCTGGAAACTACTGATGACTTGGTTCAAGGTAAGTGACTACCGGACTATTACTTACATAAATAAATACTCAAGAACTCATAATACTTATTTATAAAGTGATCAAAACTCAAGTGCAGTTAACTTTATGTGAAGTTGATAGCTGAAAATCGTTAGATGACAATTTAGTCAAACTTGTCAAATCATTTAATTATTTTCAACTATCAACTTCACATAAAATTAACTGCACATGAGTTTCCACAAAAAAAAAAAAAAGTTTTCAAAGGTAAATAAAATTAGCCCCTGTTGGCTGTTGCCATAATATACAAAGCGAAATTTAGAATTGGATATTTACGTTTCGAACCATAACGTTGATTTGTATGAGAAAAATGAAAATGATGAGGACCAAATACGCTTAATTTATAGGACATTATTCTGTATTAATTTGGGACCCATGCCATGCTATGCTGCTAAGATTAAACTCTAATAGCATATACAATTGGTAAGATTTTGTAATTTACAAATTCCCCCATCGGGAGCAAAATTTAAACCCCAAACTCCTCCTTTCCCCACCCCCACCACAAAAAGAAATAACAGGAACTAAAATTAAAGGTTCCCAATGGTAAGAGCCCTGATATTCCTTGAAATCACATTTACAAATCATTGGAGGGTTCCTAAAGACTAAGTTTCTTCCATTAATAGCTTTCATGTTATTTCTATTTTCAATTCCTTTAACCATAATTTTGGACTTGTGTTATATATATTTATATTATTGCTCCATTTCAATGAATCAACTTGTGAAGAAGTGCAATTAGAAACAAGGTCATCATCACCCGATTGGTAGTTAAAGTGCAAGCAGAAGATATATAGTGGGAACCAACTAAATGAACTGTGCCAGTTCGCTCGTCCCTCACTTTAATGGTTGAAGAACCTGTCATGCAACAAAAATGATATTATTACATGTAAGAAGTCAATTCTAAATTAAAATTGAAATCCTGTAATTTTATTACCAATTCTAACCCAAACCTAAATGACTTGCAAACAGATAATGCGACCTGACTTTCTTTTCAAAAAACCAAAAAATGATACTCACAGTTGTACTCGGTCCATCCAATAACTTGACTTTCAAGGTTATAAAAGACAAGTTTATTTGAAAGCACCAAATCTGCAATAAATAAATGAAAAGTATTGTTGAAATTCAGACATTACGAAGCATAGTAGCAATAAATCATAAAGTTGGCATGGGCAAAGGTTTTTAAGAAAAATACCACCCAGTAAAGTCATATTCTTGTTATCTCTGGACTGAGTCCCACTATTTTGCCAACCAATGCACCAGAAGTTATCCTGCAGACAGGCTATGTTAGTATTTAACTTGTATTATACATAACGATTAAGAGGCATTAAATGTGGTGCTTTGCACGCTTTCAGATGGAATGAAATTGGAAAATTAGAGGAAAGAAGATTGATGCAAGCCGCACTTTTTGAAAATGTCCATATTGTTATTGATATAGTTGCTCATTTTTTAAAAGAATACTAAGATATCTCTTACTACATGACATTTTAATAAGTTGTTTTTATTTCATCTAATTTCTTTCCCTCATCATCTATGCTAGTAAATTTTTTCAAATCAATGTTGTACTGGAAGTGCAATCTCAAACAGAAAGCTTATGCCACACTTGAGAAGTAAATGACAAAGATAAAGCATGAGTGGCTCAAATGACAGAATAAGCCAACGATAGGTCCCAAAACAAGGGTCAACAACCCTTTGATAGTCATAACAACAAAGATGTAATGGGATTTGTTGTGTACTTACAGAAGCAAATAGATAATCATGCGGATAAACCTTCAAGGAGAGTCCATTTTCAAAATAGAAAGTGACAAGTGGAAATCCATCATCAACACTGCAACATCGAAACAAATAGCAGTTACAAAACTGAATGGAGAGATACTAGAAGTCATTGGGTACACTAAGGGATGTGACTAGTTATTGAAGCACCCCAACGATACATACTAAATGATTTCAGAAAAATAAACTGATAAAAACATATCGCAGTCCAGTCATGCCATGCTCAACTGCTATGTCAGAAAGAACTCTATAGAAGTGACCTTCAAAAGCACCAAATTCCATGGTGCATTGCTAACATTTCTAATGCTAATCATCAACTAACATTTTCAAAATCACTCCCACTATAGGCCTTTCCTTTCAAATCTAGCCACAAAACAAAGGATTTTCATAGTGCCTATGCTGTTCCATCCAATAGTGGAACACCATATATAAGCAGAACATGAATGCATAAACATTTCATTTTCAGATGTGTACTCAAGAAAGACAAGATTATGATAAAACCCCATCAAAGCATTAATACTGTAGAAGGATGAGTCAATGCATATTAATGCGTCATACCTTCCAGTGTACTGAAAGCATGTATACTCGTCATGGAGAGTCTGGACTTTTAAGTCAGGTTGTTGAGTAATTATCTATCCAAAGAAAGCAATTCAAACTAAAATATACAAAGTTGTAACGTAAAGTTTCTTAAAACAATGAAACTCTTATATACCTTAGACACTAGTGGCTCATAAATTGCTTCAGGTAGATAGGCCAAGGTTGTGCCACTGTCAATTATTGTCCCTTTTTTGTCCCCTTGTTGAGATGCATCTGTTGATAGACTAAGAAAAGTATGGCCAACTTGAACCCCCGTCATATTGACACTATAATGAGGCCTAATTTTTTTTTCCCATGTCAGATATCTCAAAGTATGGATTTTTGAAAAGGAAATATCATAAACAGAAGAATAAAGACTTTGTATCCAAGTATACAAAACCTTTCATATGTTAAAAAACAAAATTATCCCAAATGAGCAATTTTTAACACCAAACAAAGTATATTTGAGAGATGACATACTGGTCTGGTAATAATCGAGTCACGTTCACTTTAGGCTGCACAACATGCCCAATAGCAAAAATACCACCTCCATTTACTCCATTTAAACAATGAGCAAACATCTTTTTCACTTTGCCAGAAGAAGCAAGTTGTGAAATCAATGAAGAATTAGCTTTTCCAAATCCAAGTATTCCATCAAGTGCTTCTTCATTTGATGAGCTTAGATCTCCAGACTGTCTAGCACCACACCTGAAAAAATCAAACTCTCATGTTAAATTGGAAGGAAGGAAAAATGAAAAACAGAGGACATATTTAAGTATATCAAGCTAATTTATCATACACAAAAAAATAATTAGCAAAGCATCATGACACGATTGCCTCCAAAAAAAACATAAACTTATTCAATACTGGTGAAAGGTTTATCTTGGAGCGTGCCCAAAGTCTCCAAAGTCCAAACAACTAAACCAAAAAGCCACTATGTTTGGTAAAACTGATCAATTTCACTGATGGAAGAGTTTAAATTTAAGCAGTGAAATGGTATTAACAGAAACTGTTAACACTTAATATAACAAATAATGATTAAAAAAAAAGGATAAATTATTGTCATTTGATGATTTGAATAAGACAAAGCGGCTGCTTATAAATTTAAAAACAATCATGTGACCTCCACATATGCATAATAACATACATTACTTCCATGAGAAAACTCACCCAAATATAACACTTCCATTAGCTGAAGCCGTTTCAAGGTCTCCAGACACTTGATCATATAAGAGAACATCCTTCACGAAGTAACCTGCAGTGGAGCTGCCATCACCATATATCTCCAGATATGGACATGACACGTTAGCAGTGCATCCAGACAGAAGACCCCCATTTACCTCTTTGCAAAACTCTTGATCACAAGGAACTAGTTTACCAGAGGAGGATTCGTTGATGTCGTAGAGTGTAAGGTCCATCTTTAATACCCAAAAAGAAATTCAAATGCAAATAAGAACAGTGTTGAGGCTGTACATGGTTCAGGCATACATGCAGATTACAAGGCTGTAGGCTTATCGTAAAATGCTAGTTTTCACAATGAGAAAGGCTTCATGCATATACACTTTATAGAATATTCTTACACTATTTATATCCTGAAAATACATGTTTTCCCAAACTTATTCAAAAATAATTATCGTACAAAATTGAAATGGAGAAAAGAGAGGGCATACGCCAAGGTTACTTCTGCTGGGACATTCTTTGCACTGTATACAATTAACCCACATAATATCACTCCCAGTATCAACCTGCAAATAATAGTCCTTTGAAGGAGTCCCAATCCCAATTTTGGCATAATAAAGCCTACATAACAAAACAAAAAAAGCAAACACAATCCACCAAGAATAATTAAAATTCCATGAGCCGAAATCCAGATATAATTATACAAAGCAAACGAAAAAAACACACTCCACAAAGAGCAACTAGAAATCGGAAGCATTGATTGCATATTTGCATGCCACATTTGCTTTGTAGCGCACCTTAGTTCTCTCAAAATCATCAACTCCTCTCTCACAGTTTCTAACCACCACAAAAGCCAATGCACCAAGCAATCGACGAATAATAATAGCAAGAGCAACGACACACCGCCCGAGAAATTATTAGGTGCTCATATAGCACCAAAAAAGATAGTACTATGACAATATGTAAACTGATGTTCCAGCTTCACGAATTGGGAGGACCAACCACTAACTACCAGCATCCGAGTCCTATTTCAAGGAACCACCGAAACCAGATTAATCCGGCTCGACACAACTAAGGTCTCATAAAGGAAGTAAGATTCTCCTAACGAGAATTCCATTCCCAAGACTCTAAACACTTAATAAGTAATTAAGATTTAACAGCATTATCTTACTTAGAGCGATCCATGAATATTTTAAAGTTAGCATCTAATAATTTCTTTCTATAACACAAAATAACTCATCGAAAATCTATACTAAATAACAGCCTCAAATAAATCCAAAAAAAAAAATCAAATTCACCAATAACGATCAATAAAACAACCAAATTGGGAAATTGAGAATAAGGAATGGGCGGTACCCGACGGCATCAGGGCGGCCTGAGCCGCCCAACGGAAGGTCAACGCCGGCAAGGAGGGAGAGCTGGCGGCGGTAGTCATGAGCCTTGAGGTCGGAGAGGGAACGTTGCTGGCCGGCGTACTTGTACTTAACGCTGAAGACGCCGCCGTGGGTGGCAGCAACAGCTGAAATCGAAAACACCATCATCATCATCAACAACAACAACATCACCACACTCGTCATCATTGAAATTCTTGTCGTTGTTACAGTTGAAAATTTTCAGAATTCAGTCGTTAGAATTTTCTTCTGTATGATGATTATGTTTTGGTAAGTGTGGCGAGTCTTCTGCGTGTGTAGCTTGAAATTTCTGATTCTGGAGTTCACCTTATTGGTGGAACTGAAATGAGTATATTACAAAAAAAGAAAATGTTTTAATTGTTGACAAAAATATATTCAAAAGTGAAATGGATAAAAAATATTTTAAAAATGTTTTAAAATGTGATAAAAAAAAAATATTTGGAGCCTTGGAGGTGAAGTAGACATAAAGAAAAACTTCATGGCAATTTTTGTTATATTTTAATATTTTTAAAAATAATTTTGTCATTTAAACTTTTTTAGAATATTTTTGTCAACCACTAAATGTTTAGGAAGTTTTTTTTTTTGGTAGTGCTGAAATTCTACGGTAATCTTCCTAATTGAATACTACTATCATCATAAGTTCATAACATTAAAATTATGTGATTAAATAAAATATTATTAATTAAACAGGATTATCAAAAAATTATAGTTAAATAGAGTAATAAAATAATGAATTATCACCATTAAATCTGTAACTCCTATTATATGTAAATTTCATTATCCTAATTTAAAAATGATTATTCTCTTATTTTATCATTTTATCAACTCCTTTATTTTAGAGAAACTCAATCCTATACTGAAGTTATAGTATTTTAGGATGAATTTAACAAAATATTTTGAAACATTTTACGTACTTTTAATCGAAATTGGGTAAGAGAGAATCCAAATTTTTAGGATGAATTTAACTGAATTCATACTTGAAACATTTTAGGTAATTGTAATCGTAACTGAGTAAGAGAGAATCCGATTTGATCGAGTGTGACAACGTGACAACACAAACGTGATGCTTTTTGTAAAAGCAAGCGCCAACCCACTAAGATTTATATGCATCTCTTTATCCATGAAATGGAAACACCAGAAGCACTTTATTTTTCTTTTCCGGTACATTAACATTGTTCTTCTCTTAACAGGGGCACCTGTGATCAAGGCTCAGAGAATTGGAAATGAGCGAATTAAGACAACAATTTAAAGAATTAATCGAACTTAAATGAGGCAATACCGTAATGTCATTATTTTAGGTATTTTGTACTGCCAGTGTAATCTTTCATTCTTTCTCCATTGCAATTTGCAAGGGACAGTGATCGAAAAACACAAAAATCGAGCTGATTTTTTTCCCACAACATATTACACAAATGAAGAATTGATCATAAATGTTTTACAACCTGCATTGATCCAACCACCCTTAAGAGGCTTGTATAACTCATCTGATGACCGAAAAATTATGACAAAGAAAAGGCTTCTTTACGAAAAAACAAAATTTTCTTAATACCACCCTTCACCAAAAAATTTTACCAATTCGGCAAATTGGCGACCCTAATACATTCCCCATCTATGTGACAGGCAACAAATATTACATAACTCATTTCCATTGAATGGGCACATTCCACCAAAAGAATGCCCCCCCCAAAAGCACCAAAACCAATAGATTTGACATGACCTGGAGAAAGTGTCAACTCCCACGGTTGTTTGAAAGCAACATCCTTCCCAGTCAACGGGGAACAAAAGCTCTGGCCGCTTCAAAACTGCAAATTCTTTGAGGCCCAAAGCCTAATTTGCGACCAGAGCTAGCAAACGCCTCAAATAAATAGGCAACCCCTGTGATCCTACTAAAGAATGGGTCGAAAACTGAAAACCTGAGAGAAAACCCCAAAAGAGAATGGAACAACACTATTAATGTACATTCAGATGCTTAAGAGGCTGTTGCAGCTGATAACTTCTCCAACTTTTCCTTCTCAATCTCTGCTCTTCTCTGCTCAGCATGTTGGGCAACGCCGTTGGCGAGAGCTTGATAATTGAACTCGAGTGTGCGGGTAAGGTTCTCGAACCTGGAGGGGTCTGATGATTGTATAGCTACAAGAGTTATATGAGGGCATGTCAGACAACAGCAAAAATAAATGTTGTTGTATATAACAAATGTAACCAATTTCAAGATTACCTTTGACTGTATCCACAAATAAAACAAAAGGATCCACCTCATCAATTGGGGACTGTAACTCCTCATCATCACTATAGTCGTCATCAGAATCATCATCATCCTCATCATTGGGTCGGAATGACTTTGCCTATGGGCAACAGACATAAAGGAAAAAAATAAAAATATATATACAACTGGTCAACTGGAACTTGCCATATTATGTTGGTGGAATTGATAAATCTAGTATTCTATATTAGATTCAAATTTTACATATGAATGCAAATGTTATTTAGGTATAACCTCACCTGCTCAGCCAACTTTCTAAGGGTCATACTGTCAGCTTCATCCCCATCCTCAGCATCAACTCCCATTTCCTTGTCAGAACCATTGACATCCTCATCTTCGTCATCTGTTTGAAAACCATCCATATCATCATCATCTTCAGCTTCTTCCTCTTTTATAGCTTCTGCATGAGTTAGACTGAATGTTAGGCACAACATAGGTTACACAAATGTTATACGGCCAAGAAAAACAGAGAAATCAACTGCCCTTAATGAATACAAGATGCGACATCTCGTCAACAGAAGGGCAAACATAGATACCTGCAACTTGTTCCTTGTAGGCAACTAGAAGTTCAAGTGTGGCACGGAACACTCTGCCTAAAGCCTCGCCAGGCAATTGATCGGCTGGGAGTGCCAGTAAAGATGTAAGACCAAGACAGCAAACTTTCTTCTCATGTTCCCTGCATAAAGATTATCAATTTATGACAAGTAAGACCTTCAAATTATCACAGAAAACAGCTTCTCCTGTTTGTTTGAAACAGCCAAGTAAAGCTAGAATAAGGGCTAAAGAATGGGTAAGAAAAGAACAAACCTTTTGAAATTAGTGCGTACACCACTCTTCTTGACTTGTTGCAACAAATGAAACCAGAGAGTGAACACTTCAGTTGCAACACCTAACTTTTGCAATATGCTGAGGGTAAGTGCTGCATTGTAGTAAAGAGCATCTGCAATCTGGAAAAACTAGCTCTTAGAGGGAATTATTATATCTTTAGCCCCGGACAACCTTACATAAGCTTGAAAAAATTATACTAGATTAACTGAATCTGTGGTCAATCAAAAATACATCTAGGTTGGAATTTCAAAACATATCGGAAAAGTAAAAACCATAATTATTCTGTCAAGAATAAGTTTTTTTAACTTTTAGCAAGAGAAAAATGGGCCCAGAAAATCTAGCTACGGTAACAGAAGCTAATTTTATCGGCAACCCCTTACCACTTGTATGAGAAGACATTTCAAATACGATTTCTCGGTTCGATGCAAACGTTCAACTGTGATTCTAAGATATGGCTCAACCCAATGATCCACCTGTCCTCTGCAGTTCTGGAAGACAACTTCAATAAGTTTTGGAGCTGGCACAATATCATTGTCCTCCATATTTTTGTCTGCCATGATCTGCAACATGAAATATGAATTGTGACAACATTAGTAAGAGCAAAAATAATAACCACCATTTTGAACAACCAAATTGCACCATAGAAGGTAATAACTCAAGCAATAATGAGAAAATAACTCACAGATGAAATCATATTCCACAGACTCTGTTGATAGTCAGGTTCTTTACAAGTAAGGAAATGAGCAGTTCCTCTTGAAATATAGTTGTCCAAAGGAACCAAAATATCTGCAAAGGTTTAGAGGTTAATATGTATCAAAATTAGAAGTTATGGAAAACAATGAAAAATATCTAACAAGGCAACCTATATGCACAAATACCCCCTTCCCCCAAAGAATGAGCACATAATTTGAACCTACACCAAATGTACTTGGACCAGTACAGGCACAGGGTTAATGTACCAATTGAAAGTTATATAATGTAAAACTCATCTCATTTAAGCAGAAAAAAGCTTATGTTATGGTTTTAGCTATTTTCTTTATCAAATGATGATGACCTAATTTTCTAATCAGATAATAAGAATATTTATCTTCTTCATGGAGGATCTCCTGCCTCCCATCTTCTTGTATCATCTATCTTTTCTTGATTATACTTCTTTTATCAAAGGGGAAAAAAACGAATTTATCTTCAGGTTTAGTGCGATACACCAACTATCTCCAGCTTTTAGTACACCATTAAAGCAATAAGTAATCCACATATTATCAAAAATATGCGCATGAAAGTGAGTGGATAGCTAATGAAGTGCTAACATACTTGGAAAGAAGTCGATTGCCCAATCTGCAAGTGCTTCCATCATCAATGGCCAAAGACTCCACATATCCAATGATATTGTTGGAGAGAAGAAGGTCATATACGATACAATCTCCAAAACTTCCTCAAAAACCTCTGCAGGCATGGACAGATGACAATGGATACAAGCATGAGCATTCAAGCAAAGTAAGTTTGATTTGTAAACTATAAACAGTGTGCAAATTAAACAAGCATGTTTGTAACTTCACCTTTTAATTGGAACTCATTACATATATAATAATTCTAAAACGACGAATATAAAGGCTTGAGGAAGGGGAACATAGCATAAAATTTACATCAAGATTCAACAGTAAGATAGAAAGTTGTATCAAATGAGGGGGCATGTACCTTGACCATCAGTTGTTAACATTCTACGCATTATGGGAAGCAAAGTTGGCTCAATTTGAACAAAAAGGTGAGGAAGCCTGCTCACTGACTCGAGGATTGTGCTTATGGCACGCAAACAGCCAACAGCAGCTAGAGCACCTGGATCGTCGGCTTCTTCATCAGCTTCTGCAGAATTCATGCACTTCCAAAATGCAGCTGCCTGTTGAAAAAGGATAAAAAATAAAAGACACAATTGTTATTCAACATAAAATTCCTAGCTATCAAAATCAAGTAAATGTTTATAGAAGCAGCCCAGTGCACAAGCATTCCGGGATAACGCAGGGTCCGGGAACGGCCGCACCCAATGGGTGTAATGTAGACAACCTAACCTGATAATTACATCAGTGGCTGTTTTCACGGCTTGAACCTGTGACCTCGGAGACAACTCAAACCGTTGCTCCAAGGCTCCCCTTCAAGTAAATGTTTATAGAATCAACTGAAAAAAAAATTACCAAATTTTGGCACAGCCCAAGAGCATATGGTGCCATTTCTTCCCCAAATTTGTCCACAATTGTCTCCAAAGTAAATACAAGGTCCTCATTCTCAACCTCATCCATCAGTTTGAAAAATTCTGTAAAAAATTCAATTCAGCCCTGCCTGTTCAGTAAGACAAATTAGTATTGAAGATAAAATTTCCAGACATATACCATCAAGGAGCTGAGGAAGAATAGGACGGATTTCATTCAAATCTGCAACAACACAGAAAAGACATTAAGAATAAATAATATCAACCACATAGAGAGAAGTACTGAAACCAAAAAGGAAAAAAAAGGTACCACCTTTGCAAGCTTCAATGAATGATCGCAAAGCAAATACTGAATCAACTCGAACAGGAAGTTCAGAATCTCGGATTTTGGATACAACACAGTGCAATGCTTTTCGGAAATTGTTCTGATCTGAGAAGTTAATATGGGCATACTGTCCTGCAACCCATGCAGCCTGTTTTCCAATGCAAAATAAAGTGCACCAAAAATTATTAAGAATTGAGAAATTAAAATTTCATGATCATCATCTTTAACCCAAATTCAAATTAGCTTACACAAAATTAAACTAAAATATGGAACTGCAAACAAATAATTTGTTTAACTTATAGTAAAGCCAACAGGAAGAAAATTGAAATTTCAAAAGATTATGTAATTGGTAATTCCACTATTTCCCTGCATTTATGTTCTGTACTTGAATGGACCCCACATTTTGCAATACTCCCAACTTGTAGAGCAATGCAAGGTATAACTCATAGCAGGAGAGAATAATATTTTTGGGATGAACGTCGTCAATATATAAACTTTCATCGTTTTAAGCTCATTTTCTGAATTTTGGATAATTTAGTAACGCCACTTTTTTCTTTATGGACTAGTGGTTCGCTATTGAACCAAACAGTACCACCTTCCTCCCCCATAAGAGGCAGTCTTAATCATTCATTCATACCCTAATTTTCCATTCATGACTTACAAATTTCCTCTATTTTATTTTAAGACGTCCTTATTGCTTCTAAACAAAGGAGTAAAAGAAAGAAAGGGAGGTGTAAGATAATAGGACAGTATACCTTGGCCCTAAGGTGCCCTTGAGTACTGTCAAACTCAGGGAAAACATGTTGAACTAACATACGCTCAAGTTCAGATTTGTACGGTTCAGTTTGCTTCAATTTGTCACAGAGTGCCCCAATGGCAAGAAGGGCACCATCTTTTTGTCTATATGGCTTGTATTCTACAGGAGCTTCATCATACCTACCAGAATAAGAACATAAATATTGCAACCAACTGTAATCTTTAATTTACTAACAATAAATCAGACATTTACCTTCTGAAAATCTCCACAATGAACTGAATGAACTTATGAAGATTTTCTTTCCCACGTTTTCTCACTAACTCACTCACAAAATCCATGGACGCAGTCCTCGGACTGTACAGATCTTCAATAATGTCTACAAGAGAAAGCCAAGACATAAGCAATCTCACTCCAATTACAAAATGTTAAAACATTGTTTACATGTTCAACCAATAATGGTACTTACCATAGCCTTTCCTCACATATTCATGTGGATCTTCATCCCAAAGCTTTTGATCATTATCATTAAAGCACATAAGAGGGAAGACTATTTCAAAAAGGAGGATATCAAGCCTAGGCTGTAGCAGAGTATACATGTTGTTCCTTGAAATACTGCATACAATAAAAAATTGAGAAAGGGTAAATTCCAAATTATTGGGGCAAATTAACAATTTAACTACTTGTAAATTTTAAGGATTCATAACTTATCAAATAACATAAAGATATTCCAGGGTCTAATTGGAAATTTGGTAATTACAAACAATATAGATGTACCATCAGATGTAAAATTCAACTATGTGCTTAAAAGTCATTCATAGCTAACATCTGTAACAGACTAGTAACAAGAATAACTATAAATGAACGGATTAGTATTTATATTTTTTCTAGAAACTATGTTGGGAAAGCTGTGTATCTTCTACGATTTCCTAAAGCAAGGGGAACAAAGGGGCACCATAATGAATGGAAGGAAGCTATGTAGTTCAAATATACAAAATTACAACAAAAACCATAAAATTACCTGTTGCTTAGATATTGAAGGATTAAGTTGATAACTCTGTCGGGTAAATAGCCACCAACGCGAATAACATTTAATAAATTTAAGTGACACTCCAAAATCTGTCCTGCAAAATGCTTTTGAAACATTTGTGCAAATGCTCTATTCTCCGGATTTTGAAGCTTCAGGTCTCCAAATCTGTAACAACGTAATAAAATATTCAACCTAACAACAATGCTCACAGCAACTTATCAATTTAAATTTGATAAATCAAACATACCGAGTGTAGAGCCTATTAAGGATGTGAACTGTCCATTTCTTGACCTTCCACCAACCCCATGATTTTCTAAGCTCAGGATCCGTAGGTTGGCCTTCCACTGGGACAGGTCTCTCCAATACATTTAAAAACAGTACCATCCAAGCATTGAATATATTTTGATCAAACAGTAACTTTGGAATCTCCAACTGCAAAATATATATATGACTACAATCTAAGAATTGCAATAGTAAATTACATAAACAAGCAGAAGAAAAACACCAAATAAAGTTTCACAGAAAAAATTGAGATTCTGGCAAAGATTATCAAAACTAAACAAGCATTAACATAAAGTTGGCATTTTATTTGTTCATGTCATAAACTCAGCTCCATAATTGAGAACAGGAGGCTCTTATCTATGGCTATAATAAACCTTTCAGTTAAGAAATACATAAAAGAAAACTTACATATATTGATGACCAGAATATTTTACATATGAGTTTGATTAAATCTGCCACTTCAAGCGATGGATTGGCAATCTGGACAAGCTTATTAAATATATTGAGAAGGTGAGGAAATGTTTCATCAACGATGCGATAAACTGGTGTCCTCTCCTCATCTGACTTAAACCTGAAAACAAAATCACATAATTTATAGAACCAGCATATTATAAGCAAAAACAATATGAAAAGGGAAAAGAAAATGAAATAAACGGAAACATAAACCTTCCAAGATTCTAATTAATACTCATCAAGATTTTAAATGATAAAATTAAATAATCATAAGATATGAAAGAGGAGGTTGGTAGTTCAATATAATTTTGCTTTTCTTTTTCCAATCTACAATTACAACATAAATAGGAACTCGTGGATCAGAAAGAAAAGGGCACGCCAAAAAAAAATTGAGTGATATAACAGCTACTTACTCGTATTTCCTGGCAAGAATCCGCAGCACAAATAAGGCACCATAGACTTGTTGATCCTGAAGATTGTGCTTCACCCAGTCGAGAAGATGGGGCCACTGCTCAGGATAATCAGAATGTATAATTGTTTTCAAGCACTCACCAAGTTGCACCCTACAAATAAAAGTAGACAAAGAACACAAGTAACATGGAAACAACTATGTTATTATTATCTTCCAGCAAGTTACGATACATGTGGCATCAACCAAATTGAATCAAAATAAAGAACATGTTGGTATAAAACACGAACCAGCCACAAAATAGTACCTCAATAGAGGAGGAACCTGAGTCACAAACACAAGGACGTGATCCCTCACTAAATCTTTGTCACTTTGCAATATCTTCTCTGGGGCATCTAATTCAAACAAGAAATGGTGTGCAATCAGCAATCAAACAAAGGATCCACTGTCTAACTAGTATTCTAGAAGCAATATAAAGGCATACCAGATTCAAGAGGGGACCAATTCTTCGCAATAAAGTTCTTGAAATGAATGCTAGCAACTTGACGTACACCCATATCACAGTTGTTGTCAACAATGATTTGCAACAACCTCACCAGATGCTGAGGCGCAAACTGGAACTGTAGAAGACATATATAATATAACTTAGAAAACTCATTTAAGTTGAATACTATTAGATTCAATTACCATCCACACCAAAATATTCACAAGCTATAATAAGTGAGATTGACACCTAAACCAACCATAAAGCTGAATTATCCTTTTCTTTTCACTGTGCCCATTATTCCTAAACACTTCACTCCAATGAAATACTTATCAAATTAAAATTCGCAAGCTATGCTGCAACACAAAATTGACACCACTACCAACATCCAACGACAAAATCAAATTTCGTTTCAAAATCTAGTTACTTTGCAAATAGCACAAGCTTACAAAGTCTAATTACTATCCAAATCGCCCAAGCAATTCAAAAGTTCAACAAAATGATCAATAAACCCATACCCCATTCAATCCCAATCTCAATACCGATCAGCATCTAAATTTAACAATCAGAAATTGAATAAGCTCAAACCTGATCCAAACTCTGCTCAGCTGCTTTACGTTCATTGGGATTCGGACTCAGAGCAGCTTGGAGCACAACAGCGAGACTAGGAAGATCCATATCAACCACCTCGATCAAATAAACTCCGATCAGAGCTGCCAAACTTCAAAATTTTCAGAACAGATAAGGAATCTAAACCCTAGGAAGCGCGTTCTCTAGGGTTTAGAGAGAACAACGACGAATCGAACAGAGAGTTTTTGCGAGCGTGCGTGTTATTTCTCTGTCTTCCTCCCTCTGTGTGTGTGCAGTTTCCGAAGTGAGAGAGAGAGAGAGAGAAGAGAGAGAGAGTTGGAGAGAGAGCGAAGACGAAGGTGGAGAAAGCTGGAGGCTATTTAAACAACTAGGGTTTACGCTTTTACGGGTTTTTAACCATTCTTCGATTCTTCGTCGTAGTTTAAAAAATCACTATAATTCCCCATATACCCCACGCACACACTCTTCACTTCTCTGTCTAGCTGGTTGGTTATCTTCTCTGTTTGGATCAAGGAATACGTTAAAACCGTACGGTAATGGGGTTTTACGTTGGAATGAGTTAAACGACGTCGTATAGGGCGTTGATGTAGGGGAGTAAGGTCAGTGGTGGTAACTTCTTTGTTTCTGTTTGTTTGGTAAGTACATTGGGCTTTTTCACTGTTTGGATGGAAGGTGCTGCTTTTATGGGTTTTGGCTGCCAACTTCACCTAATTCACGTACTGCAGCATCTACCGCTTCCCATTTTTTTATTCCGGATTCCCTTTTTACTTTGTCTCGTTGGCGCTTACTTAATGTATTTGGAGACAATTTTTCATTTATTTATTTATTTTGACAAAGAGAGTAATTTGAACATAGTGATTTAATCATTAAAAGCTAACATTGACATTTACTATTAGTAAATTTTGACAGATATAGAGACTAAAAATTTTTATTATGGAAGATAAATATGTGCTATTCAATTCTATTGGTGTGTGCATGTGTTTTATTTTGATATGCGAATCAGTAATCGGACCTATCCATTACTTTGTAACTTGATTTTTTAAATTTTTTAAATATCAAATCAGAGAGTCTGATTTGTTTGTTATGATTTTTTTTTAAAAAAAATTACAAATCGGAGGTCTAACTTTTTGTTCTTTATAAATCAGATGGTCCGATTTTTATTCCCAAACAAATCGGAGGGTCCAATTTTCACATTTTAAATAAAAAAATTCCACATTTGAGAATAACACCCTTATTATCCATAATCCTAAAAAATATCATTTCCACCCCAATGTCAAAAATAATTTGCGCAGATATGGATCCTATATATATTTTAGAGTAATAAGATACGAGTAGACTGACTTTGATAGTACATATCTCCATTAAAACTTAACGGCATTTTTTTAAGTTAGTGCTTAGTGGTGTGATTTGATTGGAAAAGAAAAGATGAACTTCCTTAAATGTATAAATTGTACAACATATATAAGTAACAAAAGAGTGTGAAAGAGATAAAATAATAAAAATGCAGTTATAGGAACAAAGCATAAAGCAACACTAGAATAATCTTAGACCAAGATTTTGTTTCATGACAAATTTGGTTAGGTCTGATAGGACCACTCCCATTGCTAAGGATAAATTAGAAAATGGCAATATAAATTTAATGCTTGATCGCAACGAGGAACAAATCAGGGAACAAGGATACTCAATCAAATACGGATACAACATTTACAACCATGCATTTTGTTCAAGTCAGTTTGCCGTAAATAATGCACTAAGAAGTTACCACTTACCAGGGTTCCACAGAAAGTAAAAGTACATGTTTAATTCAGGAGTAATCGTACAAGGATACGCTCTTATCATCCGATACACTAGCAAGGCGACCACCTCGTCCATCCGGTCTAAATGCTACTCCCCACACTTGATCTGTATGGTTGCTCATTGTCTGCACGGACGCCCTCATGGCAAGATCCCATAGTCTTACAGTTTTATCGCTCGAACCTGTAGCAATGGCAGCCCCGTCTGGGCTCACATCAACACACAATACCCAGCTAGCATGACCCGACATGTTGCCAACTAAAGCTTTCCCCTCAGCATCATACATGTGGACATTAGTGTCGTCTGAGGCTGTAAATAGTAGCCTTGGATCGTAAGGAGAATAAACAAGAGACCGTACTGGCATGTAGTGACCCTCAAGGTGGTGTAAAAATTTGCCACGCTGAACATCAAAGACAGAAATCGTGCCATCCATTGAGCCACAAGCGAGCCGCTTGCCATCAGGGCTCCAAGCAACTGATAGGACAAACTTCTTACTGCCACTTTTGTCCGTGGGTTTGGATCCTTCTGGACGAGGAATTGATAAAGTAGCAACGAGTTCCCATGTGTTAGTGTCCCAAAGCTTGACCGACGCACTACCTCCACCAGCAACGGCTAAAACAGCACCCTGAAGAAAAAGATTTTTTGCCAATTGAATAACTACTACATATATAGTTAAAATGTACAAAATAATCTGTTCACAACAAAATGGTCAATTTTATTTACTGCTATTGCAAGGCTTCAGGGCAACAGAAATTTCTGTTATAGTGCGCGCATACACTAACTGACAAACAGATTCCATAAATGGGCACAAGTTAACAGCGGGTCCACAGAACAAAGTACTAATTTGAATAAATAACCAACAGAATTGAGATATAATAAGTTTCAACTGTGGGTGAAAGCTTCATAAATGTGTTCTTTTCAGTACAAAATTTCACATATACGGTATACCTGAAAATTTTCAATCTCAATTTTTAAGGTGTACCGGATCACCATAAGTAAAGGAGAAAGATAAAAGAAACAACATACTAAAATGATAAATGCCAAGTATATGGACTCACAAAATTCAAGGCATAAAGGTGATAAGGAAGAGCTAGAAAATATTTACTTAGAACACTGAAGAATGTTTATATAGAATCAAACATTGAAATAATTAGAAAATAATTTTGAAATGATCAATACAATAATCTCGTATCTATGAATAGGATACTTGACTTAGGGAAGAAGAAAAGGTAAAGAAAACAAAAAGTGAATTACATATTACATATGTAAAGGAAAGAAACACTGTACAAACTGACCTTTAATCAGGATAAAAGACAAATACAAAATTCTTGAAAAGGTAAACAAACAAGTATATTGTATAAGTAACGTAGGTTTTAAGCATGAAAAATTGCTAATGCAACTACACAAGAAACACAAAAGGGACAAAGGAAACTCAATCAACGCATGTGCTTAATCTGTCAAACTATAACATGGCTTTCACAATAACAAAAATTATGGTGACAACAATATACTCACACCAGTGATAAACACCAAGGATAAGGGAAAAGGACGAACCTAGTTATCCGATCCTCAGCCAACTCGAAAGAAAAAAATAATGTTTTCAATAAGCATGGCTGACCATAAGTCCACTATCATGGTTTCTACTTGTTTTGGTCTTACTAAGACCATCCCCGTAAGAGACGTTAGAACAAGGCTACATGTGGGAAGCAAAAAAACTTCCTCCAGAAAGAAAAACGATGCATACATATATAAGAATGCAAATATTCCCTGTTTATTGTTTCAACAAATATGTTCATCATGCAGCAAGCAACCGGAATTCTGATTAGCAGATAGGTATTCCCCTTTCAACAAAGAATATGTCTCTCATTAATCCAAAAAAATAAAAAAGTAAATGTAAATGTCGGAATAGATCATTCCCACAACAAAACTGCATGATCAAGCAAAGCTAGCTAACACGAATAGAACCAGCCATTAAATTTGCATAATCATCAGCTATTGCATTTTCATAGTCACACCAGTCACTATATATAGCTCAACCAACATCTACAAGCTTCAATTTTTGAATAAGCGATCAGAGCACAAGCATAAATCAACCAGAGACTATGTTTGGTTTTACTTCCAATTTATCATGGTTTTCATCATATTATCCTATTAAACCTATCATTGTTTACATGCCTAATGGTTCACATGTTATTGCTCACAAAGGGGTGGTCAAATTCTCTTCTTCATTAATTATTCATGATGTTTTCTACCTACCACATTTTAATTTCAATTTAATTTCCATTTCTAAAATTACACACAAACTTCACTGTGAACTTACCTTTTCTCATCAGGGTTATATATCTTAAGCAAGCTCTACATAATGGTCCATCTTCTACACTTCACAAAATAAACTCCTTACAAACTTCACCTATCATACCTTCCAATTTGTGGCATTTTCACACAATGACTTAATATTTTACCTAGACAGGTTCCTTTTATTTCCTCACACCATATAGAAACTTGTGATGTATATCATATTTCAAAGCAAATAAAATTGCCATTTTCTCAAAGCTTTAATAGAGCTAATACCATTTTTGAGTTATTGCATTTAGACATATGAGGTCCTTTCAAGCAAAACTCGATTCACAACATGTTAAAAATTTCATTGCCTTGATTGAAACACAATTTAACTCCAAAGTCAAAAGTATACCTTCAGATAATGGTCTAGAATTTACCTTACATATTTCTTTTCTTCTAAAGTATAATTCACCAACTTAGTTCCGTTGAGACTCTTATGTTTCAGTCAAATCTCCCTAATTATTTTTGGTCATATGCCATTGTTCATGCACTTTATTTAATAAATAAAGTACCTCCTTTAATTTTAAATTCCAAATCACCCTATGAAATTTTATTTAATAAAACTCTAAGTTATGAAGAACTCAAAATTTTTGGGTTGATTTATGTTTATGCTCTGGTATAAACGAATAGAAAAAATGGAAAATAATCGCAACGTGAGAATAAACAATTAACCTTAGGGTCGAAGCGCATTTGCCAGACTTCAGAAGGAGGAGCCTCGAGAGTAGCAATTGTGGCATTGGAATCAACATCAAAGACCCTAACGAAGCTATCTAGCGAAGAGGAGGCGGCGATGGAGCCGAGGGGGTGAGCGGCAACTGAGGCTACACCAAGGCAGTGACCCGTGTTGCTGCGCTCAAGAACGAGCTCGTCAGAGCGCCACATCCTGACAGTCTCGTCCAGAGAGCCAGTGAGGAGAAGCGGCGGTCGGGAGGCGGTTGAGGGGAGCCACGTGGCAGCCCAAATGGAATCATCGTGAGCGTTCTCTACCGATTTGATCCCCGCCAGTTTCATCTTAGGAAAGCCAAAAGTGAAAAAGTGTTGCGGAGAAGTGAGTTTTGTGAAGTGCAACTTCTCTTCTTCAACCTAACTTGCTTAGGTAGCTTAGCTCACCCTCGGAGTGATTTTGATTTCAACCCTGGTATACCTACATATGGTTTTTTTTTTGTGATAATGGACTTTACCAATAGTGTGTTGTTTTGTTTCTTTGTAATACACTAGCCCAATAAAAATAAAATCATTTATAAAAATTTGAGAAACGAAACCAAAATGAGAAATATCTACTTAATATACTAAAACTGGGTTTTCCCCCAACTACTAAAGGTGACGTGTCGATCTCTCATGCCTCCGTTTTCCCTCCAAAACGAATAAATTTTTTTTCTATTCTAAATTATTTTATTGTAATTATATTATAATTAATACTAAATAAATAATATATAATAATACTAATTTGGCAACATATCCTCATTATAATTATATCAAATCAATATTTAATACACTATTAAACTACTTATCAATTATCAATTAAAAATACTTTTAATAATTTTAATGATAATAATAAGGGCAAAAAATCATATTGAGCCAGAGCAAGAAACTTGTAACCAAAATGCGCCAAATCCAATTTCGTTTCAGCAATGAGCCAAAGTGTATTTTAATACAATTCGAACCAAGCTGGTTCGAATTGCACTCCTTCATAATTCGAACCAAGATGGTTCGATTTAGTGTTCTACTTTTTTGAATAATTCGAACCAAGGTGGTTCGAACTTCTCCTATACATAATTCGAACCAATAAGGTTCGAACTCCTCTCATACATAATTCGAACCAGGGTGGTTCGAATTATGCTTTGTATTCGAGTCCATGTAATTCGAACCAGGTCGGTTCGAATTACTCCTAATGCACTCCTTCATAATTCGAACCAGGCTGGTTCGAATTATGTGTGATTCGACTATATAAGGAGTTCGAATCACCCTCATGTGCAGAGTGGCAAACAGACATGTTGTGAAGTTAGCGGGCCCGCTCCAGCTACTGCAGTCTTGGATCTTTTGGCGGTTTCCTCAGTTTAGGCCTGCAGGATATGAGACGTTCAGCTGGCCGTTGGCGTCGAGGTACTATACTGGGCCTATTCTTTTTCAATATGACTTAGAGAATTGCGTGTATGTTAATACTCTATTCTTATCGTCTAATGTTCCAGTTCGATTGTCTTTTGCCACAATTATTTACAATGCATCACATTCATAAAATACCTCATCGAGTTGTCTTCACTGATTCGGGTTCCAACTACATGGATGTAAGCGTTCAAAGAAGAGGCAATAGTCTCTACTTTACCGAAGGATGTAAGCGTTCAGTTTTGCTAAATTCATGACAAATTCAGATATGCAATTTCAACGATTGGTAATATATTTAAATTTTCTTAGTTTAAGATGTTCATTATTAGAATAATTTTTTAACATATTTTAATTTTTTTCAGAAATTACCAACTTTCTTTTGCATGTATGCAATGCCATTGAGGGAAATAAAAGTTAGTTTGGTTTCTCGGTGTGGCAATTCTATACCTTGCCGCATTGCATGGATAGCGGATGATGAAACTTATCTAACAAGAGGATGGTCTGATTTTGCACGAATTCTAAATATTAAAACTTACGATGTTATTTCAGTTGGTTGTTGTTACAAGAATGATTCTATACTATACGTGAATAAGGATTAGAATAGGTTCAATATTGTTTAGGTAATTTGGTTTTACTATTAGTATTTGATTAAATTATAATTATAGAATTTTAAATTATTGTCTCAATTTATATATTACGATTATTTTTTGCGGATGTGCTATTTTTAAATAATTTAATAAAATAAAGTAGTGTAAGATATTATTAACTTTATTTTTATCCTTTATTTCTTTATTTGTATTTTCATTATATTTGACAAAAAATGAACCTACACATATATTAAATCGTTGACCTAAAGACAATTTATTTGTCAAGTAATAACGATTTATACGGGAAAATCATTAATAAATTCAATTAATCATAAAGAAGATAATATACTAACAGTTTTAGTATATTATTTATGACAAGGGAAATTATTTTCTCAAATTAAATTTTATATAATTATAGTAAGTCTCTATAATTAAAGCAATATAAAACTGCTTCATATATAGCAATAATATTATACATATTTATATATCTCTTCTTTTATCTCTTTTTTTTAAAATATTGACATATAATTAATGTAGAAAATATATAATATTAAACTGTTTTGTTATGCATATATATGAATTTATATAATAACCCGTATAATTTATACGTATGGCATAATATATATGTCAAAAAAAGATTCCATAATTTTTGAAAACTACTGTTTTGTTATATGAAATTGAAATTGAAATTAAATAATTTCTATTTATATAATTTTTTTTATTAGTATCAAGTATTTTCATTAAAAATTCATATCGTTTGTAATTAGTATATATATATATATATATAAGTCGTAATAGTCAATTATTTCAATTATTTTGACGTTAATACTCTTGCGAATGAACTAAGTGGGTATTTAAAAAGGCTAACTAATGAGCAGAAATTTGCATACGATCAAATAATTAGTGCTGTTAGCGGTAATATGGGTGGATTTTTCTTCTTATACGGTCAAGGTGGTTGTGGAAAAATATTTTTATGGTCAACTATATCATGCTCAATTAGGTCTAAAGGAGGTATAGTTTTAAATGTTGTTTCGAGTGGAATTGCTGCATTTTTGTTGCCTAATGGAAGAACTGCACATTCAAGGTTTAAAATTCCTTTTGCCATAAATGAGGATTCTTTGTGTAGCATTAAACAGGGAAGTCCTCTTGCAAGGTTAATATCCAAGCTAAGGCCAAATTAATCACATGGGATGAAGCTCCAATGATAAGTAAGTATTATTACGAAGCTTTAGATAAATGCCTCAGAGACATCTTAAGGTGCTCAGATTCGTATAATGCTCATTTGCCATTTGGAGGTAAGGTTGTTGTTCTCGGAGGAGATTTTAGACAAATTTTACCTGTAATTCTCAGAGACTCAAGGCAAGATATAATTCAGTCTTCTATTAATTCTTCATATTTGTGGCATAACTGTAAGGTTTTGAAGCTTACAAAAAACACGAGATTGTCACTAGGTGAAAACAACAATATACAAGAACTCAGAAATTTTGCAGAATGGCTACTCAAAATTGGTGATGGTTTGGCTGGTGATACAACAGATGGTGAATCGATCGTTTATATACCATCTGACATTTTGATTAAGAACTCTGAGACAGTTTTGGATGACCTCATTGATTTCGTGTATCCAAATATGTTATCCAATTTATCCGTTGAAATTTATTTCAAGGATAGAGCAATTCTTGCACCAACTTTGGATTTTTGTGTCACTGATGTCAACAACAAGATGATTGCAGGGCTACCTGGACAAGAAATAGTCTACTTAAGTTCAAACTCTGTGTGTGCTGAAGAGGGAAATATGGAACTTGAGTTAGATGCTTTCTCGCCGGAGATTCTAAATGGAATAAATTGTTCAGGTCTACCACCACACAAGTTGGTTCTGAAGGTTGGCGTTCCTGTTATGTTGCTACGGAATATAGACCAAACTAATGGTTTGTGCAATGGAACGAGGATGCAAGTTAGAAGAATGGGAAACCATGTGATAGAATGCAAGACTTTAACTGGTAACAAAGTTAGAAGTATTGTTCTTATCCCAAGAGTGAATCTAATTCCAAATAATGAAACATTGCCGGTCAGGTTTCAAAGAAGACAATTCCCAATTATCATGTCATTTGCAATGATAATAAATAAGTCCCATGGACAAACTCTATTGAAACTTCCAAGGCCAGTTTTCATCCATGGTCAATTGTATGTTACGTTATCAAGGGTAACGAGTAAAGATGATCTGCGAGTGTTGTTGCAAGATCATGGACACTTGGAAGATAACTGCATGATGAATGTGGTATATAGAGAAGTTTTTAAGAGCCTATAATAAAAAGGTAATAACAAAATGTCTTACTAAATCTATTTATTTATTAAAATTTATTACTATCACTTAAAAAAATTTAGAAATTCTAGGAACTAATAGATGAATTCTTAACCAACAAATTTTTTTGGCCTCCCATGTCACACGATGACCTTTATTAGACTCCGTTTATTTGCTGTCTTAACCAGCAATAGACAGAAACACAAAAACGGTACAATACACAAATATAAATAGGGTTATGTTAGTAATCAATAATTTTTTTTAATAATGTGAATAATTATCAATCAAATAAAAATACACTACATCTTTAAATTACTTATCTAAATCTTAATATTAGAATAACTATTCGTACACCTAATGAAATGAACATCCGATATATCTATTGTTCACATTGTTTAGTATTTTCATTGTCTATCTATACTTTTCCATATAAATATACATAAAATTTTTATTTTGTTTGACACCAGCATACACAATCGTACACAGAATTCACATTTATATTAAAATGACCTATGAAGTATGGATATTGACACCGGATACGATACAATACGAGACACACAGACATATAAATTTTAAAATTTTATAAGACACAAGACACAACATATATATTAAATATAAAATATTAGATAATATTAGTGACTTCTCCGAGCTGTTTGTCAGAAAGGCTGCCCATTTTGGTTATATGCACACAGGGTGGGTGAGGAGTCCACTTGGCAACTAAGAAGCATGAATCTCCAACATACCTGCATGCAGACACACCGGGTTGAGATTATGCACAGCAAATGGTTGGGTACCCAGTTTAAGAAGAAAGTTGAATCCAACCCAAAGATCAAGGTGAAGGAGCTAGTTGCAAAGGCTCACAAAAATGGAACTTGACCATTACCAAGGCAATGGCATTCCACCAAGGTTCTGGTCAAGATCCAGGTTTACCTTCCTATCTAAATGTGACAGTCTTGTTAATAATATGAGTGAGAGTTTCAATTATGTGTTAGTAGAAGCAAGAGAGAAACCAATTGTGAGCATGTTAGAGGATATTAGGATTTACATGATGACTAGATGGGCTGCAAATAGGGAAAGGGTTCTTAATTATCCAGGAAACATTATGCAAATGATTAGTAAGAAATTAGAGAAACAGGCAAGCTTAGCTAGGGACTGGAGGCCTTACTGGTCATCTGCTAGCCAATACGAGGTTATGAGTGGTCTAGATAAGTATGTTGTGGATCTGGCAGCTGGTGAATGTTCTTGCAGGAATTGGCAACTTAGTGGGATTCCTTGTCCTCATGCCATCAGCTGCATCACCTTCAAGGGCCTTAATTTGGAGTCATATGTGGATGAATGCTACAAGAAGGAGGCTTACATCAGGTGCTACGAGGCGGTGATACACCCTGTAAACGACCCGGAGCTATGGGAGAGGACTCAATATGATGATGTCATCCCACCTCCTTACAGGAGGCCAAGCCACAGACCGGTGAAGAAGAGGAAAAAAGTTATTTACCATTTCTAACCACGAGAATTTAAAGGTGCATTTGGTTTGTATTTTCATTTTTGATTTTTATTTTCAGTATTTTTTGAATTTTGTAAAGGAAAAAGTAAAAACAGGAGGTAAAAACAAAAATTTTTATTATTTTCACTATTTTTACTTTTTCCTTCACAAAATCTAGAAAACACTAAAAATGAAAACGCAAAACAAACGCACCCTAAGTTTTTCGTTTAACTTATGTTCTTACGTAAGACTCTATGATGCACGGATACAGACATGACACAGGACACAAGTGAATTTAAAATTCTTATAAGATATGAGGATACGACATATATATAAAATATAAAGTATTTTTTAGATAAATTACAATAATATTTTAATTTTTTATTGATATTAAAATATAAAATATTTTTTTAACTGTTTTTAATATTTTCTTTTAATTATATAAATATTTAAAATATTTTTTATTTTAATAAATAATAATATATAGGGATAAGTATGATTTTGGTCCCTAAAGTAGGGGCCAAAAATTTATTTCGTCCCTCGACTTTTTTTCGCAACAAAAAGGTCCCTTAGATTCCGATTTGTTTTAAAAACGTCCTTTGCCCCCAAAAATAATTTTTTAATACGAAAATGCCCTTGTTGATTGGTATTACTTCACGCGAGATCAAATTTCCTTTCCCAAGCAACGCTTCGACTGAGAATAGGAGTAGAGAGTGAAACGTTTGTGTGAAACGATTGTGCGAAACCCTTGGAAGGCCTTCCTGCGACGTCCGGCGTTGGTAGCTTGAGAGAGGTTGCCGGAAAACTTCGTGGTTTGTTAACTTGGCTTCGTTCCAACAAAAATCCCTCGGCAAGGTAAGCATTATGTGAATGTAATTTCTCGTTTCTTAATGTGGATTGTGCGAAGGTGTGTGGAAGGGTAGGGTTTGAACTGATTGTAGTTGTTGTTGTTCATAGTTGGTTGAGTAACTCCCTGTGTTGATTAATAGGGTTTTTCGGGAAGGAGATGGCGCTGTTCAACATGCGGGTGCACCATGGTGGGTTATTTGGATATGATAATGGTGTGCTGAGGTACTTGAAGGGTCAATCTACAGTTATGGAGGACATTGACGGCGATCGGTGGAGTGTGTTTGAGGCATACGAGGAACTGAGACACCTTGGATACCTGAAATCCAACATTTCAGCGTTATGGTACATAGACCCAACTGAGGATGATTATGAGCGTCACCATCAGCTGCATCACCTTCAAGGGCCTTAATTTGGAGTCATATGTGGATGAATGCTACAAGAAGGAGGCTTACATCAGGTGCTACGAGGCGGTGATACACCCTGTAAACGACCCGGAGCTATGGGAGAGGACTCAATATGATGATGTCATCCCACCTCCTTACAGGAGGCCAAGCCACAGACCGGTGAAGAAGAGGAAAATAGGGGCTGCAGATGAAGACATTAGAAGCCAGACTCATATGTCACGGAGGGGAGAAGTCCAAAGATGCTTCAACTGTGGTGGAGTTGGACACAAGAAAAGCGGCTGCAGCCTTCCTAAGAAGAGGGTAAGAGGGTTTGTGATATGCTATTCTAGGGTTCAACTAGCATCATGATTGCCAACTATATAAGTTTACTACTATATGATATGTGAGTTACTTTCTATATGATTTACATAACTATTGTAGGCCCAAAGTTCAACCAACAGAGCTAAGAAGAATGCAGCTAAGCTGGCACCTGGTCAGACAGCTTGGGGAGGGAGAAAGAGGACTACTACACCATCACCATCCAATCTGCCAGCATCTCATACCAGGAAAACCCCCACAAGGCCCAAGAAACGTGAAGCCCGGCCCACCACAGAAGCACCTCAGCCCAAGAAAGCTTCCACTAAGCCCAAGAAAGCTTCCACTCAGCCCAACATCTTGGCCCAGCCCAAGAACAAGGCTGCATCTTCTGCAACCTCCACCAGCAACAAACAGCCTCCTAGCCAGCCATCTGTGAGGAAGAGGCCCTTTTCTGTCATTCAATGCAGTGCACCTCATCTACCCATGCAGAAGCTGAGGTTGATGGCCAAGTTACCCCCATCTCAGTGGGGAAATCTTTAGGATTAGAGTGTTTGTGCGAAGGTGTGTGGAAGGGTAGGGTTTGAACTGATTGTAGTTGTTGTTGTTCATAGTTGGTTGAGTAACTCCCTGTGTTGATTAATAGGGTTTTTCGGGAAGGAGATGGCGCTGTTCAACATGCGGGTGCACCATGGTGGGTTATTTGGATATGATAATGGTGTGCTGAGGTACTTGAAGGGTCAATCTACAGTTGTGGAGGACATTGATGGCAATCGGTGGAGTGTGTTTGAGGCATACGAGGAACTGAGACACCTTGGATTCCTGAAATCCAACATTTCAGCGTTATGGTACATAGACCCAACTGAGGATGATTATGAGCGTCATTTGAGGCTATTGGTAGGTGACACAGAGGCAATTGAAATGTGTACCATAGCAGGGAGGAGAGGCTATGTTGATCTGTTTGTGGTGCATGAGGTTGAGGATGCCGAGGGATTTCCGGAGGTGGGTTTATCTTAGTGGGGAAATCTTTAGGATTTGAGTGTGAAATTTTCTGTGACTCTTGTGTTAATGTTTTGCAAAAAGTGTTTTTAATTTTGGTATTGGATATTTACATTAAGAACTTTACCTTAGTTACATTGGTTTGAGTACTGTATTTTGGTATTAAGTGCCTGAGGACACTTGCAGTGTTGCTTCTCTGTTTTTTGGTACTAGGCATGTGGATCCAAAGACAAAATATTTATGTATGTTTTAACTAGTCATCAAATGAAATATTCCATTACTAATTACTGAATTTCCAGATCTTCTATTGAATGCTTTTCTGCTTTGCTCATAAACTACTTTTACATTACAAAATAAAACAGGTCCACTATCAAAGAAGGTGACAATTTGGGCAACATTACACAACACTTTTCTTCATTAGTTCAAACACTTTCAAAGTTGCTACAAACCTAAACCACTGTAACATCAGAGAATACCCTCAAACTCTACCCACACAACACAGTAAACCTCATAACATTCCCTACCAAATCATCTATAACCTAAGTGCATTCCATTCGGCTGCTTCAAGTTGTAATGATTCTGCAGGAATAAGAACAGAAACCCCACCCACCCAGCAAAACATAGAGCAGCCACAACCCAAAGCTTCGTCTCCAACTCCTTCAATCTTGCCTTTAATTTCGTTATCTTTCTCCTATTTCTTGCAAATTCAACCTCTTTCTGAACAGCTCCAGGTTCCGGATCTGCCCATCTGAAGAAATCACACCCATCCTGAACCTAGTACAAGCCACAGAAACATATGAAGAAATCTCAAATTCTCATACCCACAATAGCAAAATAGGAAGAACACTTTACCTCATAGTATACACAACCCCAAAATCTTCGTCCAGGGTTATCATTCGTCGACGAAGTTCGCAAAACCGGCCTCTCACCATGGCCACAGAGCAACTCCTTTGCATCTGAACGAAAACGTGAGGCTCTTGAGCTCTGGGAAGCCATGGACGCCACTGACTCCTAAACCCTAGCCGTCGACCTTCAGCAGCAACTCTCGTCGTTATTCCTCCCTCCCTGCACCTCATTTTCATTCACTTTCTTGATTTAATCCTTATATTATTATTTATTTATATTAATTAACGTTTCCCATATCCGTTAATAAACGGTCGTAACGAAATCCAACAACTACAGGGGTAAAATTGTCAGAGGGACGATTTTAAAACAAACCGGAACCTAAGGGACCTTTTTGTTGCGAAAAAAAGCCGAGGGACGAAATAAATTTTTTGCCCCTACTTTAGGGACCAAAAACATACTTATCCCTAATATATATTATTTATAAACTCAATAAACAAACAATAGACCTATACTAGTGTGTCTATATATTAAGATCAAACAACTTTTTCATCAATCCTTTATGATTCTATCTAACAGCAAATTTGTCTCTTCATTCCTCCCTTAAAGAGGTTCTTTGGCTGCTCTTTTTCTCCAATACAATGAGTGCTCTATAGTGTTATAAGAACAAGTTTATTTTTGAGAATGACAAAACCCGTAAAGAAAATAAAATTCATAAAACAACTCTCTTCTTAGCCTAAAATTATCACTTTACCCAAATTGCATTCTCTTTAATTAAAAAGAAAGTTAATGTCTTTGAGAAAAAGCAGATATATTAGCATTATTTTGTATAAAATTTTATCAAGCTAAATTACAATCACTAAGAATAGAAAAGTACCTTGCGATAGAATTGTAAAGACTGTACGGCCATATTTATTGTTTGTTTCGGTATCAACATTGATTTATGCATGGTCACTCAAAACTGAAATTTGAGATATCCTTCTTGGTTTTGAATCTTAGCTTTACAAATATTGAGATAAAAGTTTATTCTAAAACTGCAGTGAACTTGGATCTCTAATATCAATAAAATTTGCACTTTAATAGATTTTTAGTCTCTACAATTCAAGGGAGCTACTCAGCTAAAGGCATTTAAAACGTCTTTTTTTTAAAATATTTTTTAGTAATTAAAATTTAATATATATGATCGATTAAACTGTGTTATTTTTGTCAAAATTAGGCCAGACAAATTAATTTGATCAAAATAGGATAAGACACTGAAAATAGGATAGGACAAGACACTGATAGACAGAGACACAAAATTTTGTGTTCTTGTAATTCTGCTTGGTGATAAACTAGAACAAATTATGAAAATCTAATTTATTCTCATTTTTTTCATTAAAAAAATTTGAGATGAAAAATATAATAATAAAAAATTAACAAGAATAATAAAAAAATAAAAAATAAGTTGTGTCTCTTGCACATAAAATTAACAAGGTTTTCTGGCCATTATTTACCACACATAAACCGTGGTGACCCACAAGGTTTTATGTGCAAACAAGTTTCTTCATAAACCGTGGTGACTCTCCACGGTTTATGCACGCCATCTCTCCTTAGTAAACCGTGGTGACCTACCACGGTTTACACTCTATATCTTTTGGCCATAATCCGCTGGGACCTGCCACGGTTTATGCACGTTTTGAAACCGTGGTGGGTTGCCACGGATTACATAGAAATGGCTTTTTGCACATACAGGTAACAAGAACCAGTTTTGCACATTTGGGTAAATATTTTCTCTATTCTATTTATTTAAGTAACTTGCCCTTTAATTAATTATATATGTTAAATTTTAATTACTAAAAAATATTTTTTAAAAATTATTTTAGACATCTTTGTGTGTGTTTGGATTACAGTTTACAAATGGGAGTTTGAATAAAATTGATTTTGCAAACTTGATTTTGATGAAAAGTAAGTTTGTATTAAGGTGATTTGTGTTTGGTAATCTTTATATCAAAATGGATTATAGTAAAATAAATGTTTGGATTATACTACTTAAAATCACTTTTAGATAAAAAATTACTAAAATAGACACCAACTTGAATAATTTTTGTATATTTTCTTATCATTTTAATTTAGATATTTGAATAGATCTTATTAATTAATTCTATAATAAAATTAATATTTATACACTAAAATAAAAATAATATATAAAAATTGACAAAATATATTTTTAATTAAAACTAACAAAATATAAATTTTAGAGAGTACTAAGAATAATAAAAAAATTAAATATTTATCTTGGTAGTAATTAAAATAAATAAAAAAATTTTTTATGATATTTTTTAGATGGCTAAAAAACCGTTGTAAAACGCAGAAACTTAAAATTATAGCTTCTTGTAAACGTGGTTTTGAAAGCAAAATCACTTTTGCGTTCATAAATAAATAATTTGTCAAATCAAAAATTGAAACTTTTAAGAAGGATAAACGTGTTTCTTCTCTTATAACGCGTTTGTTAAACACACCCTTTATCTATGGCTCCCACAATCGAAGTATAATCCGATCAACATGCTTGTCCGACACAAGTTCAGAAAAAGCTAATATAAATTGACAATATTTGACGTAGGGGTGGCAAGCGGGGAAGCCCGCTCCGCCCCGCCTAGTGAGGCGGTCCCAAAATCCCAACCCGCCCCGCCTAACAGCGGGCTGGCGGGCCGGCGGGCTAAACCCGCCAAATATCCTCTTTTTTTTTTTTACTTTTAACTATTAAATAATATATATAAAGATATAAAAAAAATCTCTTTTATTTTTTACTTTTAACTATTATAATTTCTAAAAAGTATAAACAAATTATAATTTTTGTATTCACAAATATTAAAATCTTTGTAATTATAAATATCTAATAAACATAATTATAAACCAAGTTTTCATTCAAAACATAATTATAAATATTGTTTCCAAAGCAAAATAAACATAATCCAAAACCTAATTAACAATATTGTCTCTAAAACAAAACAAACATAATCTAAAACACTCAATTTTCATCTTCATTCTCTTGTAAGTTGGGTTGGGGAAAGTTGGATTTTGGTAAAAAAAATTATAAAAATACCCCTTACTAAAACAATACTAAGCCCGGCGGGGAAGCCCGCCCCGCCCCGTCCCGCCAAAACCCGCGGTTTAAGCGGTGCGAGTTAAGCGGGCTTTTGCTATTTAACGATCCCAATTTTTCAATCCGAACCGTTTTTTGGCGGGTTACGTGGACCGGCCCGACGGATTTAAGCCCATTTGCCACCCCTAATTTGACGGTTATCTGTAATGAAGATGTTATTTGTTTTCTCTTTATTATTGTGTTGTTTTACATTTTTATGTGACTATTAAAATTATTTTTTTCTAAAATAGTTTACGTTTAGTTTTTTCTTTTTGGACATTAGTCCCGTGGTTTATTGAATAAAAAAGTAATTTTTAAAAAAAAAAGTCTAAGGGGTAAGTAATTTTTGTATTTTATAGCCAGTATTTAATTATCAAAAGAAAAATGAGTGATCTTTTATTATTAGATATAATTTTATACCATTAAAAATACTATTAATGACTAATTAATGGTTATAAAATACAAAAATTACTCACTTCTAACACTCCTCCTCAAAAAATTTACAAATTATATAAATTTGATTTTCAGATAAAAGCGAAGATATCTACTATTTGATCCTATTTCAAACAGCTATTGTAATAAAAATTTGCATATCGAATAAAACTTTAAATTTAAAAAAAAAAACTATCTATCAAAAAGGATTATCTTAAAATTAACCAAATTTAAAATTGCTTAGAAATTAGTTAGAACATGACAAATTAAAAAAAAAAAAACACAAACACATTAGACACACAAGATCTGAAAAATCTGAAACAGCTGATCGCTTTGTTTGAGTTTGAAGCAGACAGCAGATTCAATGCACGTTTGAAGTTGCCAAGGAAAAAAACAAACACATCAAAGACTTCCTCATTCAGCTCACTACTATGCTCAGCTAAATCAAATAAATGGTGTAAAAAAAAAGTATAAATTGTTTTGTTCTTTAATCTTTTAATTAATAATTAATAACTAAAAAAATAAAAGTGATAACTTAAAAATAATAATTAACAAAATAACAACAATTAATAATTTATTCTTTGCATGCTGACAGCTTCAGCTCAACATAAGAATTAAGAAAAGGAAAGAAACATAGCAGCTTCATCACTTGACCAGAGAGTGAGAGAGAGAGAGAGTGTGTGAGAGAGAAAAGAGAGAGAGAGAGAGAGAGAGTTTTTCTTTTCTCCCATTCTTCACACGGCGGGAAAACACACATTTTGTTTGTGCCCAAATCCAATAACGCCCCTCTTTCTTTCTCCCTCCAAAACCCTAACATTCCCAAAAATTCCCCTTTTTTCAGTTGCTTCATTCTCTCTATCCAATTCTCTCTCTTTCTGCAATGGCATTCCTTCCACAACCACGTGAATCAGCAGAACCCGAAGATTGCGAAGAAACCATTGTCACAACCGCAACAGCGGCAACTACAGCTAGAGCAATAGCAGCAGCAGAAGAAGATAACGGAACCATCGACGTTCATACAACAAGAGGCGCAACCATAAGGTACCTTCCATTGGATCATCTCTACTCTGCCACGTCACCCTGCAGTGGCTCCTCCAACGTCATGTCCAAGAAAGTTAAGGCTCGCAAGCTCACACCGCATTTTCACCAAAACGACGACGTTAGCGCCAAAACGACGAACTGCAACAACAACGGTGATGATGATGCTGAGAATGTTTCTACTGATAGTTCTGTTGTTGCTGTCCCGCCGAATGATGTTGACAGCAATGATGATAAGCCACCGCTAATTTTTGTTTACTCTCGGCGGCGAAAGAGGGGTGGTTCTGATTCTACTACTGCGTCGTTTTACAATTCACTATCGGGTCGGGCTGGGAAGGACCCGGCGGAAAGGGTGGCTGCGAAGAAGAGGAAGATTGGGACCACCGAGCTGGAGAAATTGGGAGTGGATTTGGGCGCGTTGGGAGTGCTTGACAACGGGCCTAGATTGAGAGAATGCCGCATTAGTAATAACGATGGTGGTGGTGGTGGCGTTTCAGTGGAGAAGTTGGTATCTGAATCTCGTACAGTGAAGAGATGGGTTGGGTAAAATTTCCTTTTTTTTTTTGTTTCTTGCTACTTCAGCTAAAATACCAGTTATTGAAATTGGGGAATTCGTGTTGAGCATGTATCCACTTTGTTATTTTTGTGGGGTGTTTTCGAAAAAAAAAAAAATCCACGGAGCTGAACTTTGCTGGTTAAATATATAGGCAAGTTGGAAGTTTTGAGCTCCGGCATTTAGTGTGTTTGGATTATAGCTTAATTTAGGTTTCAAATGTGATGATAAGTTTATTGAAATAATATGTTGCAAAAGAGGCTCTAAGGCTATGTGTATTTTGTTGTTAAGGGTTTATGATATCTGCATGTTAGAAGGGAAGGAACCATTCTTGGAATCTTAAGTGAATGTTAATTGCACTTAATGCAGGTTGAGTTTTGATAATGCTGACCCTGAGGCGTTCATTGGGTTGCGATGCAAGGCAATATTCTGTACTTTTCTTCGGTTACAAGTTTTGTGTTTGTAACACCGAGTTTGTTCATGCTATTTTATTGCAGATTACTGACAATGGAGGTGATTGTTTTATGCAGGTGTTTTGGCCAATGGATATAAAATGGTACGCTGGCCATGTCAAAGGTTATGATATCGAAACTAAGATACACCATGTAAGGCCTTCACTTATCTCAATTATTACTTACCTTAACTGAAAAGCTATGCAAGTCTCTGATTTCTGTGTTTGGTAATACCGGACGATTTCTTATTTGAGAGATCTATATAAATAAAATATATGCAGGTTAAATATGATGATGGCGAGGAAGAAAATTTAATTCTTTCAAATGAAAATGTGAAATTTCATATCTCCCGCGAGGAGATGAAGCGCTTGAATTTGAGTTATGGCAAAGTTCGTGACAGTAATGTCTCTGATTGTGATGTTGAAGAGATGCTTGCGATGGCTGCAAGTTTGAATGATTGTCAACAATTTGAACCTGGAGACATCGTATGGGCTAAGCTAACAGGTTTGCTAAAATTACTTTTTTTTTTCTTGTATTCACTTCTTTCCTCAAACTGTATACTAGGGAGGTCACGTGATGTCTAATCCATGTTGTTTGTTTAGTTCTTGCATTATCTGTTACTAGTCGATGATGGTATTTTTATAACGACTTCGTATCATATTATTTTGTTTGTTTTGTAGGCCATGCAATGTGGCCAGCTGTTGTTCTGGATGAATCACTTGCACGCAAGTGCAAGGGTTTGAATACATTGGGAGGAAACTCAGTTCCTGTCCAGTTTTTTGGCACCCATGACTTTGCAAGGTTTAGTATTATGTTAAAATTAATGGGAAAAAGTTGTTCTTTGTGTTCAGTGTAAGACTTTTGCCTTTTCACTCTAGACTCATTCTACCTTTTCCTGTTTTTCAGGGTTAGACTGCAGCAGGTGAAATCGTTCCTAAGTGGACTTCTTACTGAACTATACACAAAGTGCAACAAAACCAGTTTCTTTGACAGTATGGAAGAGGCAAAGAGGTAATGTTAACCATTTCGCCCTTTTATGTTCATCAGGTCTCACTTTTGGCAACTATAATATCAAAAAGAGGGAACAAATGCTGTTTCAATTTTAATGGTCAAAGTTATGACCAGTTAGCATTTTTTGCAGTTATGAATTCTTAATGTTTATCTTTGGTCCTTAGTTCCTTACGTACTGTGCTTTGGCATTCAAAATTGAATAGGGTTCACATGGTAGCTCAGATTTGTGGTTTTTCAATTTGACATAACAGGTATTTAAATGAACAGAAACTTCCCTCAGAGATGCTAGCGTTGCAAAAAGGATGTACAGCTGATGACCGTAAAAATGTAACTGGAGAGGATGGACAGTGTACAGATTCAGGAGAAGATTCTTTGAGTGACAAAGAGCCTTCCATAGCACTGGAAAACATTAAATTTCCCTTAGAAGTAGGAGACCTACAAATTATAAGCCTTGGTAATTTGTCAATATCCGCAGTTATATTTCCCTTATGTATCTGCAGCAAGTAGTTGTATTAAACGTGACAAGTAATAGTGTCCAAACAAAAGGCTTTGGTTATTTTTCATAGAATATTTTACATGATCAATCAACCATTAATATCTTTTGCTTTTACAGGGGAACAAATGCTATAATGTGTACTTTCTTGCCTACTGATATCTAATTGCATAAAGTTTTACAATCAGAGTGGATTAAATGTAAATTCTTTAATAGCTTTGAATACATGGATCAATATGGCTCAAGTCTATGGCATTTTCAACAGAACCTGATTTTTCCCCATAAGAATAAATATAATGGCTGAATGATACTTCTGTATAGATTTACAGCATGCATATTATGTAATTATATGTCAGCAGAGAGCACCACATATATGAGATTCAAGTTATCAAAGAGCATTGTACTCAAATGGAATTTAAAACTCATCTTTTTCAGGGAAAGTAGTTGAAGATTCTTCATCTTTCTGTGATGGAAAATCCATCTGGCCTGAAGGGTACACTGCAGTGAGGAAGTTTACTTCAGTCACTGGTGAAACATTTATTTATCTATTTATGGTTATTTGGGCTCTTTGTATGTCATATTCTTATGTTTGTCGAAGATGATGTAAACTTTTTCTTTTTCATGTTAATATAGTAGTTTTCATTCTGTTGTTTAATGCCCTTTATTTTCTCCCTTCGATTGTTTAGATGCTAAAGTATCTGCTGCTTATAAAATGGAGGTCCTGAGAGATCCAGAGTCCAAAGAACGACCTCTATTTAGAGTGACAGTTGATGGTGGTGAGCAGGTTGGCTTCTACTCTAAGGAATGACTTTGCTCCTGGATACATTTGTCTCTCTGGATACATTTTTCTACTAATATTTGATGTTCTTCCACTTGTTTTATATATATAAAAAAAAAACTTTTATGTCCTCTTTAATTCTTTTTAAATTTCCCGTTTTGTTTGACAAAATACCGTGATCTATGGCGGCATTCAGTCTGTCTTTTTTTTTTTATGACAGGAAATTGTGTTTATTTGATCATTGTTGAATTCCTTTGTTGTCTTGACCTTACTATTCAACTCGTATTTTTCCATGTAAAAAAGAGTAGAGAGGGACCTATTTTGCTTATTACTTTGAGTTTTGTTAATATAACATCAAATGTCTGGTACAGTTCAACAATCATACACCATCAGCTTGCTGGACCCAAATATACCAAAGGATAAATAAATTAGAAAGGGATGGTTCTGAAGCTTCTGTTGCGGAAGATAGGGTAGAAAGCGGATATGAATCTGGGACTGATATGTTTGGTTTCTCCAATCCTGAAGTGGCTAAACTAATACAGGTATTCTATTTCATTCTATTTTTTCTTTTGACCTCGAACATAAAGTCAATACTTTCGAAATTAATGAAATGGACTGGAAATTTTTGAGCTATACCCTATAGGAGACCTATAACCTAAAAAGAGTTCCATTACTTAATGGTATATTTGTGTTGATTGATCCATGCAGCTGGTTGAATGAACCTACCTCGTGTTAAAGCTTACTTGTTTTACTGAGAAGCTGACACTTGTAGGGATTGTCAGTCTACTCACTTGTTCTACTTCTCTTACTGTACATTATCTTCAGCTTATTATTGGCCATATTATAATCATTTCTTTTATCTCTATTTAATCAGTCTCTTTCTCTCTTTCACATGTCAACTTGAGTTAGCCAATTGTTTTGCTATCATACCCATGTTTCAACCTATGCACCCGATGCTTAATTTTCACTGAACGAAGTCTTGTCAATTCCAGGGATTATCCAAATCCAAAGTTTCTTCAAAGAAATCAAGTTTGAAGTTAGGTTCCAGAAGATATAATGACCTACCTGTTGGTTATAGGCCGGTTCATATTAATTGGTTTGATCTTGATAAGTGCAATGTCTGCCACATGGATGAGGTATATCCTCTCTCTTTCTCTTTCTCTCTCACACACACACACACACACACATCTTTAATCCTCCAAAGCATTCTATTTAACGTTTTCGCTTTTTATTTATCCTTTCTTTTGTGACCCAGTTCATTCAAGGAAATAAAAACATGTTACTTTATTGCTTGTTTATTTATTATTTGGTTTTATGTCTTGCATGCTAATGGGAATTATTTATGTTGTAAGGAGTACGAGACCAATCTGTTTCTGCAGTGTGACAAATGCAGGATGATGGTATGACCCCCAAAATCTTTTATGCAACTCTTTCTCTTGATTATGCAGATTATATATGAATATTGAGGTTAACATCTGTCTTTTACTTCCTAGTGAATCATTAAAAGCTCTAGTGGTTTATCCATTTATTGGTATTATCATAGTGAGCCATGAATTATATTTTTCATAGGTGCATGCTAGATGCTATGGAGAACTGGAATCTGTTAATGGAGTGCTATGGTTGTGCAACTTATGTCGATCGGGTGATCCTCCACCACCTTGTTGCTTATGTCCACTAATAGGTATGATGAGTTCTGTACAAATTATGCTGTATTAAATATTGACTTACACAACATTTAGTATTTATAATTGAGTTTCTTATAGGAGGGGCAATGAAGCCTACAACAGATGGCCGATGGGCACATTTGGCTTGTGCTATGTGGATACCTGGTTTGTTTGTGTATGACTTAAATTTTCTTTATTTCACTCAATAGCTTGCTTATATTTGCTAAGAGTTTATAAAATTTGTCAGAGACTTGCTTAGCTGATGTCAAAAAGATGGAACCTATTGATGGTTTGAACAGAATCAGTAAGGTAGGCCTCTATGACTAAGAATTTTATTATTTTCAAGGATTTTTTTAGTTTATAAGTTTTTGGTTAGATCAGAATTTCCAGTATTTATCTTTTTCTTTTATAATCTCCATCTGATTGCTTGTGTCATTTATTTCATGGTGATAATGTTTTGACCAGAGTCTTTATTCAGTTCATGCACAACTTTTGTTGATTTACTTTCCTATTGATCCTGAGATTTTTTAATCTGAACAGGACCGCTGGAAGTTGTTATGTAGCATATGTGGTGTATCTTATGGTGCTTGCATCCAAGTAAGTAGTTTGGCTTTTGAGCTTTTAATAGAAGAGTACTTTAAGTAAGCATTTTCTAGTTGGAGCAGTAGAGCACTGAATCTCCATTAAGGCACTAACTGAACCATAAAGAACAACCAGTTAGTGGTTAAATGCACAATCATGTGCATGATTTTTTTTTCTTTCTTTTTGAAAGACTCTATGCGATACTTAATTGTATTTTTCTCTATTTCACATATCAATTCTGCAGTGTTCAAACAATTCTTGCCGAGTAGCATATCATCCACTTTGTGCTCGTGCTGCTGGTCTTTGTGTTGAGGTATTTCTCCTTTGTTCTTATTCAATATACCATGTTCTATTGATTACTCTGTTTGACAGAGTGTGGTGTTGGCTTTGATACGATTCTTTATCCATTTATTTATTTTTAATTTTCATTATTTATAGCTTGAGAATGAGGACAGGCTCTATCTACTTTCTGTTGATGATGATGAAGAGCAGTGCATTCGACTGCTTTCTTTTTGCAAGAAACATAGGCAGCCATCTAATGAACATTCTGTTGCCAATGAACGAATTGTTCGAGCTGCGGGTCCATGTTCTGACTATGAACCACCACCCAACCCATCTGGATGTGCTCGAAGTGGTAAAATATTTACCAGTCCTTTTTATTTTTATTGAAGCACATAGTGGAGCCTTGATAAAAGGGTCCCAAAACTAGGAAAGGTAAAGCTGTAAAAGGTTTTTCTGGATGTTTTATCTCTCTATGGGTGTTTGGGTACAGCACTTTCCGGGACCCTGTGTTAACACGGGATGCTATGTGCACTGGGCTGCCCATTATCTCTGTATGTTAGCTCTTATATTGGCTACAGGAAATGGATTCCTATTCTCTAGATATGGGTTCTCATGTTGCTTTGTATGAATTCTTCAGTACAAATAATTAATTGATAATGGGATTGACTAAAACGTCTGTTTTAATTCTTCTTGGGCAGAACCATATGATTATTTTGGCAGGAGAGGACGGAAAGAACCTGAAGTTCTTGCAGCTGCATCGTCAAAACGTTTGTTTGTTGAGAACCAACCATACCTAGTAGGTGGGTACTGCCAGCATGGGTTGTCTAATGAGCTAGAACCTTCTGGCAGAGGAGTCTTCCCCCAAGTACATAGGCTGAGGACCTCTTTGGGTGATGATTCGGGTGACATACTTTCTATTTCAGAGAAATACAAGTACATGAGGAAAACTTTTCGCAAACGGCTAGCATTTGGTAGGAATCATTCTCTGCTTTATATGATCAGAAATGTTATATATGTATTTGTTGCCTATTGCTGGCCTAAAGCATCGTAATCTACTTTCATAGCAATGAAGCTGTCCTGTCTCGTTATAACATATTCGATATTCTGTGTCTACCAAAATTTTAGGGAAATCAAGAATTCATGGATTTGGCATATTTGCAAAGCATCCATATAAAGGTGGAGACATGGTAAAGATAACATTCTCATTTAAATGGCCCTACTTTATATTAGAGAAATTAATCTTGAAGGGGTGATTGTAATAATTTCCTCTCTCCAGGTGATTGAATACACTGGTGAACTTGTTAGGCCTCCCATAGCTGACCGGAGAGAGCGCTTCATATACAATTCTTTGGTGGTAAGTTTTTCTGAATAATTATATCTGCTTGCATTAAAGGTGACATTGTTGTCTGGCAACTAATTTGTTTGAGAATTAGATGTCCATTGAATCAGCTTCAATCATTTAGTGATATTACATTGTTCTTTGTTTTTATCTTCCCCCTACCCTAACACAAAAAAAAAGGAATATTTTCAAATTTCAGCTCATCAATTGCCAACATGGACAAGAATGATACAACTATTGCAGCATCTGTTATGAATAAATCTAGTTACTATATTTTATCTTCTGGAATATGCTTGTGCAGG
>NC_029788.2:131360470-131364421 GCF_000816755.2 Arachis ipaensis | reverse complement strand
CAGGGTGCTGGAACATACATGTTCCGGGTTAATGATGAACGAGTCATTGATGCCACTAGAGCAGGAAGCATAGCTCATTTAATTAATCATTCTTGTGCAGTGCGTCCTTTCTCTCTTAAATTTGATTCGGTTTTTGTACCTGCATGTTGGATGAAGAACAAGAGTCAGATCTTCAATTTATTGCTCACCTATATAGTTTCTGTTTCTGTGCAGCCGAATTGCTATTCGCGAGTTATTAATGCTAATGGGGATGAGCATATTATAATATTTGCAAAGAGGGACATTAAACAATGGGAAGAGCTTACATATGATTATAGGTTTCTCTCTTCTTCAAAAGAATTATGATATGCACACTAAACAACCATACAACTGACTTTTATATTGGTTTTAGCTCTGTGCAAAATTGCAGTTTTCAAATATATTATACTTCATTGTTTAATATTGTGCTGACTATATTTGTTTCATGTGACAGATTTTTCTCAATTGATGAGCGGCTTTCTTGTTACTGTGGTTTCCCAAAATGCCGAGGTATAGTTAACGATACTGAGGCAGAAGAGCGAGCTACTGCTCTGTATGCACCTCGGAACGAGTTGATAGATTGGAGAGGAGAATGAGGTAAGCAATTGCGAGTGCTCTTGCAGTGTGACACCTTTGGTCATTTCTTGTCGATTGAGGTTCCCAATTAGACTATTAGAGTCTCCCCCATTTCTCTTTCTTCTTTTGTTGCAGATTTTTAAATCTTTATGCACAGAAGTTGTAAGATCCATCTGGATCCTTTTTTGTCCAACTACTTCTGCCATGGATTCTACGAGTTTCCTGAACGACATTGTTGTACATATCCCATTGCTTCATCGTAACTCCAACTGAGAAGCTTATGTCAGGCTCGCGATTGTGGGGTTCCTTTGGTGTTACTGTTATAGTAATTTGGAAAGACACCACCAAACCTATTACAAATGCCACATTTGAAATTCATTGCCAGAATTAAGGCCTCTGTTTAACTTCAACCAACTTGCTGAGATATTGTAACTTGCCATTGGATAGGTACACATTTGTAATTACATTAAAGCTTCATACAAATGAAATGAAATTTAGAATTCGAATTATAGCAAATGCTGATTGCAAAATTGCCTGCCCATCATAGGAATGCCAAATGCACATTTACTATTACTCTTATCTTATTATGCTTATTATTTTTATTATTGTTGCTATATTCTTGTATTGAAAGATAGCTATTCCATGAATTTTATCTCATTGAGACTGAGCAATTCATGAGCTAGCCCAAGCTCATCAATTATGCATTTAGTGATTTAGTCTCGTTCTTTAATTAAAGTTAACCTGTTTGGTTCATTTCTGCCCATACTGAGGAGCCACTAGCTCCTTACTCCAAAAAAGCCAATTTTATCCCCTACACTAAACTCAATACATAATTGACTTTTGTAAAGGACAAAAATAATGCTGAGATGTCAGGATATTGAGTTTAATTCTAAGAGATTATTACTAGATTATTACTTAAATATTATTGTACATTTCATTTATTCTAAGTTTTTTAGCTAAAATATTTTTAAAATATGATATATAATTGAAACATAGTATACTCTTTCAAGAAATTAGTTCAAAATAAATTTATATTGTATTAGTTTTCAAATTCTCATAGATAGAATGTTGAATCCACATAACATACATACCTAACCTAATCATAATAGAAGAAAATAAGTCAACAGTCTCTAATGATGAATACAAAAGTTATTGAAGAATATTTATATACACCAATTTTTATATATATCTTTCACTTTTGGTATTAAAAGTGATTAATAAATTAAAAAAAATAAAATTATATCCTTTATACCATAGAAAAATATCACTTAGTGGTGTGCCAAAAAAATGATACAAATATAATTTCTCAAAATTATTTCTGTTATGGCCCATGAAACTAACTGAGCAGTGAAAGCACTGAGTTCTTGACTTCTTGGTTGGAGTTAAAGACATCTCTACAAGAGGTATGTACTGTACTTTCACCAAATCTAGTATAATGAAGTTTATGTTCACGTTTTTTCTTAATGGATGTTTCTTACGAAGATCACACCTATTGCAAAAGGAAATCATACAAAATTGTGTTCAAAAGTACTTCATTTTATATTGTCATTTATGATTTTGCAATTTCCATGAAACTAGACATAATAATAACATAGTAATAATTTTCACACATGTAGTATAAGAATGCCAAAGGTTTCTTTAGCAATGATGGATCAATCTTAGTCAAACATTGACTATGATTGTGACAATTTTAGCCACTCACACGCACACACACATTGAAAGTACAAATATGAAAGTCAATCTATAATTCACTACTCAGAAAGATAGACATTGAAATTGAGTATGGTATCAACCCCATCTGTGGTGTGCTGATCCTCCTTGAGAAGTGTTTCCACAGTAGCATACCCTTTAGCATTCTCATACTTACCAGTTCCACCAATCACTGCTACCTCAGATTCTGTTGATGCAGTCCTATGAATCCCAAAGAAACTTATAGTATCCTCAATTCCATTGTTGTGATTCTCACTTTCAACATGCATCAAAATTGTAAGCACAATTGTTTTGCTTGAACCATCCAATGAACTAGCCAAGTAGAATCCTTGTCCCTTTCCAATCACAGCAGAACCTAGCTCTGGCCCTTCTGTTAATTGGTCATCAATCACAGTCACAGAGCCAAACATGAGTTTTTGGACCGTCAACCCGGCCGGGAGGTTCCCAGCCGTGATAAACGGCTGGGTACTGCTTCCTGTAACCGTGTTGCCGGTACCACTATTTTTGAACACAGGGGAGGCTTGTCCACCACTTAGGCCTACAAGGAGTGGCAAATTGTTATTGGTGATGATTCCATTGAGTTTGGGGTTAACTAGTGGGATTCCTCCACTTATTGGGAAGATATTGTTGTTGGCTTTTGAGAATGGTAGGCCGGTTACATCGGTGCTCGCGATGATTCCGGCCACTACTCTGGCTGATGGTTGTGATCCTCCAAGGATGTCATGCATGAAGAAAGAAAGTGACGGCTCTTTTGATTGTGGTGTTGCTTCAGGGATGGCCGGGACTTGGGCTTGTGGTTGTGGAAGTTCGGCCGGAGTTCCCTTGTTGGCCGGACTAGCCACTGGTGGGCCTGCATTGGTAACTTCAATGCCTGTGCCCGCATTGGCATCTTCAACACCTGAATCTCCGGTTGCAGGACCAGTGGCAGTGGCTGTGGCTGTGGCTGGGGTTGCGGCTACGACCGGAGTTATTTGGGGTGTGGTGGGAACTGGTCCTGTTGTGACTGAAGGAATGGTAGCAACTCCAGGTCCTGGTAGATTGCCTACGGGTTGTTGGGGTTGGGGATTAATTTCATCTAGATTTCTTGCGGAGTAAGCAACTGAAAATATTGTGAACAGGAAGAAAAAGATGCAAAAACCATTGGCCATTTTAATTTACACAGAAAGTTGTATGTGTTGTAGTGATGATTTGAGTTCGAGAGAAGGATTTTGTTGTTGAAGCAGATTTCTTCTTTCTGTTATATACACACACACACAAGAATATAGGAGAGGATATGTAATTAAATCTTTGATTGAAGTGGAGTTGATATATATGTTGATATATGTATTATGGAGTGGTTGGATATTTGTCCATGGAGTGTGTGCTTTGGTTAAAACAACTCCTCACTAATTAGAATTAGTGTTCTCATTTGTCACCAACGAAACCAATTTGATTAAAATTACACTGTTAATGATGTGATTAAAATTTAACCTATTAAATTTATGTAATTGTTTTTAACTATGTTAGATGTATACTAAAATTAGTCATTAAAATTAATTATTTATATAAAATACACATTGAAAATGAATTAAATAATATATATATTTGTATACAAATATATAATAACTGATTTTAATGTACAAATAATATTTTTGAATTGCATTTTAT
>NC_029788.2:131358558-131360419 GCF_000816755.2 Arachis ipaensis | reverse complement strand
AGACAAAAAAGTTACTACCTCATTTGGAGGAGTATCCCAAAAGTGGAATCCAATATCTAGTTCTAAATCTTTATGCGCCAGGCAATCAGCACATCTATTGCACGTCCCTCACATACTTACCATTTTTTTCTTCCTCGATTGCAGTTGGTAGGAGTTGAGTCCGAAACCTTTTGGATGGGGAGGGGGCGAAATGTCGTCTGAGTTAAGGCTCATTGGCAATTGTGAATGTTTCTGATCAACACATTTGGGTGATTTTTTCTATTTTTGGGGCTGTTGATACTCTCTATGACAGCTTTTGAGTCACACTCCACTCTAACTTTCTTCAAACCCATAGTCCAAGCCAATTTGAGACCTTGATCTATTCCCCACAACTTTGCTTTGAAGGCAGTGCAGCTACCTATGTTGAACGAAAATCCCCCTATCTATTTACTATTCTCATTTCTTAATAAATTTTCGCAGCCAGTCTTTTTGGTGAACCCATTCATAGACCCATCAGTGTTGAGAGTGATCCAATCACAAAGAGGATGCCATCTGATGAGTTGTTATTCTTTGGGTCTTTTGTGAATTTACATCTGCTAGCTATCTCACAACTTTTTTTGGGTTTTTTTTTTTTTTTTGTAAATAGCACCTATTTTGGGCTGCTTTGAAAGTTGAAGCAAAAGGTTATTTTCATCTGGACCCAAAAAAGCGTTATTTTTATGAAACCCAAAGAAGAAAAACCCCTTTTTAGCAATTTGTTTACCTTCTAAACTTTGGTGTCTCTTTTCTCTTCTTTCATGATTAGGATTATTTGCTTTCTTTTGATGATCAAATATTATATGATTAGATTATTTGTCACAATATTTGCTATAATTGTCTTGTGACATATATGTTTAACTTGGGAAATAAAATGTCCCTTAATTATTAGTTAGGAATTTGTTTGTGTCATAATTAAACAACCTTATCCATTATTTTTGGAAATTAATATCCATAGAATTTGAATTATTTTGAATTTTTAAATATACACCTCATTGATTTAGGAGGAAGAAGTATTGATTTTGATAAATAACGAAAAATATGACATAAATTAATAGATTATTTTGGTGAGTTGGCCTAATAAATACAAGTTACTATTTTTTGTAGAAGACTTGAATCTTTGCATGAGCTCAAACTTTTTGTATCTTTTGCTACTTGCTTTGATTAGACTCTCTTTTTCTTTTGGGGTGCAGTGAAGTTTGAGCAACTATCATTAAGATGGACTTGAGTAATTACATATATTTTAATTTAAAATTCAAGCATATATACTTCGGGTAATGCTAGGGAGACAAAAAATACAGCCAAAACTTGTCTTATTTAGCATTAATTAATTGTCGCAACAATTAATAAATACTAAATAAGGCAAGTTATGGCTATTTTTGACTAATTTTCTTTGGTTACCAAACATTTCCGATATACTTCTGTACAATATCTACAAATGAGGCAGTAGTGAGATAATTTTAATATAAATGATCAATTTATGAATTAACTTATTTGAATGAACTTGGAATGATTAAACAAATCCCAAACAATAAGTCTCGGTAATAGATTAATTAATATATTACATAATTTTTTTCCTACAATATATGTACTATAAAACCATAAACTAAAATAAGAAGTTAATAATAGCAACTTCAAACATTTTAACTTGAGAGTTAGATTAATTCGTGAATACACCTTGTTTTTTTTTAATTATTATTCTCTTCAAGTTTTGGAGATGGGTCCTTGGTTTCATAAAAAAAAGAGATGCCAATAATTTATACATTCAGAGTATTTCCTTGATATAATTATAAAGTGATGATTTTATATATTTAGAAGTTTGAATTTTATAATTATGAAAATGTGT
>NC_029788.2:131354302-131357745 GCF_000816755.2 Arachis ipaensis | reverse complement strand
TATATTATTATTATTATTATTATTATTATTATTATTATTATTATTATTATTATTATTATTATTATTATTATTATATTTTTTTTATTTAACTATTTCCTAATCACATTATCCCTTAATAAAGAGGTTGAAAAGTATGCAAAAAGGGGATTGTAATAAAGGGGATCTCTCCTAGTTAATTTGAGACTTATTACAAGCACTTTTTGTCAGCAAAAGATTATCAACGTGAATAATTATTGTTACAAAGAAAGGGGAAAAAGTACACCTCTTAGTCAACAAACTATGCAAAAAAGAAAAGGAAAAACAATATAATAAAATAACATGAAAAAAAATTAAGAAAGAAAGAAAATGTTGTTACTCTATAGGGTTGGAAATGATGAAGTTGAAGCAGCCAAGAAGAAGACTAAAATAATTAAATATACGAAAGAATGGAATATTTAGGGTTTGGTGACATGCAAATTAAGGGTTTCTCTGATCATCATCACTTGATTAATTATTTAAGAATAATAAAATATAGTAACATGTTAATGCATGTTGATCCTGTAAATATTTATAAATTCCTATTTATAAATTTAATTTTGATACATTATCAGTGTAAAATCGTTTTACACGAACATTCAATTACATAATATTTTATTAACAAAAATAACTATTTTTAGTTTTTATATTAACTGCGCTAATAGTTATAAAAGAAACAATTATGATTACATAATTATGTTACTGTTCAGTACATCAAAATTAAATTCTTATTTTATAGGAAAAGCATATGGAACCAACTTTAAATCAGCCAAGAATAAAATAACTTAATTAATTATAAATATAGTAATTAGTTTTATTTATTTATGATTTAAAACATCGGTTATTAAATGTTTCACCACATTTAAATTAGGAAGAGATACGTTCAGTATCATTGCAACGTGAATCACAAAAACTGATTCAATTAGCTTCGGTCTCTTCACCTTCATTCCCTTTCCAAATGTCTAAAACATGATAAATTAGAAAATAGATTCAGAGCCATCTAATTTATAAAAAAAAAAGAAACATCCTAATACCTAATATAAACACCATCTATGTAAAAGTTTTGAATTCACTAAAAGATATTTGACTAATTTTTAGCTGATACCTTCTTGAGTCCCTAGTATTGTTGTATTTTATATTATATAATTGTGTTGTGCTTTAATCAAATAGAAATTAGGCAAGCGTGGCCTGCAATGCAGTGATGGATATACTGAACAATTCCTAGTTAGAGAGCAGAGTGTTGTGGCAGCATATGCTACACTAAATAATTGTAATGCGTGCAAAGTGATAAAAGGAATTTTTGCTTTATATCTATAACTGTCTAAGCAACTTGGATTTGACTTTATGTTATATTTATTTGCCATTTGCCATCAGACAATAGGGTAATAACATATTCTTCTTGTTCAAATTTAATTTGTAAATAATAAACACACACATACAAGTTGCATTGAACCAACTTTAATTTGTCATGCATGGTTAAATCATGCCTATACTTTGAAAAAAAAAAAAAGGTTAAAAAATGAGAAGCAAATTGAAATTAAAAATTTTATTTATTTTTGGATGAATCAATTATTATACCACTTATTATTATATATCATAGTATTTGTCAAATCAAATATACAATCTCTTGTAAATTTAATATAGGAGCTAGGTTCAAACCCAAAATAATGTCACTATTATTGTTGAATTAAGAAGTTAGGACTTGTGAAAAATATGCTACTTTAATTTATTATATTCTTTGAAACTTTAATTTAATTTCCTATAAATACACATATATATATTATATAATAAATGCATATTAGACATGGATCTTCTTATGGGTAGAAGATTCAGCTTATAATATAGGGTAAACTCTCTAAAGTTTGGCAAAAATTTTAAAAATATTCTTAAATTTTATTTTGTTTTAATTTTATTTTAAAAAATTTAAATTTACATCAAATATACTCTTGACGGCTAAATTTTTAAAAAATTTAAAACCAATCTAATAATAATACATAAAAATTATGCTTGATTGATTTGCTTGTGTTGAGGAATTGTTCTTATGAAATTATTGTTGAATCGGTCTTAAATTTTTTTGAAAAATTAGCTGTTAGGAATATATTTGATGCAAATCGAAAACTTTTGGGACAAAATTGAAACAAAATAAAATTTAGAAATATTTTTAAAATTTTTGTCAAATTTCAAGAACAAAAAATATACTTTATCCTAATATATATTAGTAAACCCTAAGATTAATGCTCTCATTTAACAAACCCAATATAATTTTATAATTAACTGCAATAATAATAGTGTTGGCACTAAATTAGACATTTTGTTTTGGTTTAGTTGGTCCCTCCATAAGGACACACCTACCTTATAAGACAAAAGAGTTTAATTAATTAATTAATTTATTAATAAATTGTTATTTATCTAATAAGAAGAGAGGAGATAGAGAAATTTTTGGAGCAGAAACCCAAAAGAATTATTGGAAAAATAAATTGAAGAATATTCTTGAATGTAGTGATGATAAAAGAGGGTGTAGGGTTTGCTTTGAAAGGGGGACATACATGCAATGCAAAGTGGTAATAAAACCAAAAGGGAAGAATTTATAGAAAAAGTTGGTACCCTTTTCACCCTGGGAAATGAGTAGTGTGTGTATAACATTCCATCACCCAAAACCAAAATAGGATCAAAACCAAACCAATACTTCATTCAAATTATATTACAAAACCAAACCCCTCTCTCTTTCTCTCTCTTTCAATTCTAATTATGTTCTTGCAAAAAATTAAAACCACATTTCTTTCTTTCTTTCACAAGACTAGTCCCCATCACAGGATTGTAAAAAAGATGTGCATGTTTGTGTTGTATTAATACTGTACAACCCTGCACAGGCTATCTATCTATTTATATATATATTTATTAGATAAAGAGAAATGGCACAGAATATTGTACTCATGTCATAGTACCAAAGTTAATTATTTGCAGCATGCATCCAAAATTAAATTAAAAATGATAAATAATTCTTATTTTTTAAGATAGTTGTTATAATTGTTTTTTTCTATTTTAAAAAGAGTTTAGTACGATTTTAGAAGACCATCTAATTAAATTTATGTGTCAAAATCATTTTAGTAATGAATTTAAAAATTAATTATTTTTGCTGATATAACAATATAGGATAAAATGACTGTGTAAAACTCTTACGTTGTTAACTTTTTTATAAAACAAAAAAAGACATATCTCTTTAAAATTGATATAATATAATAATATTGTGTTTAGTTCCATACTTCCATATACAAGAACATAAGCAATACTATTAGAATTATTCTTCAAAAATTGCTCTAAATTTTAATAGAAAATAATTTATTTTGGTTTGGGAATGGAAAAGAAAAGAATAGTCTAGGAAAGTAAAGCTAAAGAGTTTAGGGTTTTAAGAATTTAAATTTTATTCG
>NC_029788.2:131350862-131353445 GCF_000816755.2 Arachis ipaensis | reverse complement strand
TAAATATTAAAAAAATTAAATATTTTAGTAATTTTAATCGTTAATTTTAATTAATATATATTATATATTTTTTATAATTAAGATCAACAACTAAAATTATTAAAAAATTAATGTTCTAAAAACATTTAAAAAGTTTTTTAAATATTAAAGCATATCGATCTGTATGCTTAATTAAAAGGAAAATGATTTGTTTTAATTATAAAATAATATAAATGGAGATGCCTTCCACTTTTTATTTGTTGAGCTTAGAAGCTACGCTGATGAGCACTATATAGGGGGAAATAATTGTTTTCTATAAAAGATGAAGAATCTTTACTTCTTCTATGACTGACTAAGGAGGAAGATGTCATTAATTTCTCTTTAATTTATTGTGTATATGCATGCATGGTTATGACAATACGGTCTGTAATTTGCATTCTTGAACACATTGCCCTATATATTTTTTTATTTTATTTTATTTTAATTTTTTTTCTCACTTTCGTAGCTATATATATATAGGAAGTAGGATGAATAGAGTAGGTAGCAATGATAGTATTTTGTAACTTCCTTGTTCCCAAGAGGCTAACAGTGAATGAGCATGATTGTCATATGTATCTGCCAATTATTTGTTTGTTTTATATGTTTTCTTTTTATTTTCATAAACTTATTTATTATCTTTTTTTTTTTCTCTCTTTAGTCTTGTACGTATACAAATAAATAGGCTTGTAATTGAGACTAAATCATATTTTAAAAAAAAATAAATTATGCAAAATTATTTATTGTATATGTATTTGACACTTATAATAAGAATTCAACAATATATTTTTGTGTTTATAAAAAATGTTTAATTACTCTGTTGGTCCTTATAGTTTCACAAAATTTTTAATTAGGTCTTTATACATTTTCTCTTTTTAATTGGGTCCCTACACCAATTTTTTTTTTCAATTAGGTCCCTTTTAGTAGTAATTGACTTTATTATATAGGGACCCAACTAAAAAAAACTTCGTGCAGGGACTCAAATAAAAGGAAAAAAAAGTGTAGGGACTCAATTGAAAAAAAAATTTGATGCAGGGATCCAATTAAAAGGAAAAAAAGTATAGGGACCTAATTGAAAATTTCACGAAACTATAGGGATCAACAGAGTAATTAAACCTATAAAAAAATATTAACATTGGGTAATGGTTATATTTTCTGTTCATCAATTATTATAAACTTACAATAATTATAAAAAAAATTTAAAATGCATCTAAAACACTGAAAAACTAATAATAACTGAACAGTGAACAGAAGATTTCCCTCACTCCTAATAATTTTCTCAATTTCTACATACATATAGGTTGGGATAGATTATGGTAATTAATCTATTAATTAAATAAAAGACAAAAGTTAATTAGTTGATGAAATTTATTATATTTAGATATATATTTTCATGAGAAAAATAAAATAAAACAAAATAAAATAAAATAAAATAAAATTCATGAACAACTTTATAAATATATATTCCACATATAGTAGTATCACATCATAATTGCTGAAACATGCATGCATGAAATGATACCACTATATACTATACAACATGACAATGCAAATGCTAACATGCAAAAAAGAAGTATCAATTTTGAAGAAGCACTTGTTGACCAAACAAAATGCATGCTTGGTAGTGGATTATATATATATATGAATATATATAGCATAATGTATGGTAGCATAGCCTTAAATTAATTCACATGGCACTCCTATATATATAAATTAAAGCTAAGGTTGAAAAGTGGACCGTGCACACGAATCTGACAAAAACATAAACCCCCATAAGCCATGCAATATTCTCTTTTATTTTTTCTTCTCTATCTCGGTTCTCACAAAAACTTACAGTTATCCCCCACACTCTCACATGCATGGCCTGACATAGCCACTCATTATAACACATGCACATGCAAACACACTAATACACTAAACAAATCATTTTTTTTTAAATATTTGAACGTGTCCTAGAATATTCATAGCAAATTCTTTTATTTTAAATATGTTTAATTATTCTGTTGGTTCTTATAGTTTCGTGAAATTTTTAATTAGGTTTTTATGCTTTTTTTTCTTTTTAATTGAGTCCTGCACTAAATTTTTTTTCAATTAAGTCCTTCTTAGTAGTAACTAGTAATTGGCTTAATTTTATAGGGATCTAACTTAGAAAAAAAATTGGTATAAGAACCTAAATAAAAGGAAAAAAAGTGTAGGGACCTAATTAAAAAAAAATTTAGTGCAAGGACTCAATTAAAAAGAAAAAAAGTATAAGGATGTAATTGAAAATTTCGCGAAACTATAGGGATCAACAGAGTAATTAAACCTTTAGAATATCTATAAGCTAAGGTAGTATATAAAAACTTAAAAAATTAAATAATCACAAATATTTTCAAAATAAATATTAGATGGCATGGCCTATTAACATTCCACTTGAGAAGTTGTTGGAAAACTTTTTTTTATAGCAATTTTTGTCACAACATGTCGTAATATTCTTTTAACTGCAAAAAGGAAAAATGTTAAGGTGTTTTGAGAGTAAATCAATATTTTTGTTCTTATAAATTTAATTGATTTCTACATCAGCATTAT
>NC_029788.2:131348928-131350818 GCF_000816755.2 Arachis ipaensis | reverse complement strand
AACATATTTTTTAAAGTAATATAGTCTCTTTTTGAATTTATTTAAATTTTTATATATTCCATTATTTTTTTTAATTGATTTGTGCTAATTTTTTTTAGAGTCTAACAATGATTGGATTATAAATTTTTCGATGATAAATATTTTGATAATATGTCATAAAATTACTTCTTTCAAAAATTAAACCGACAGAAAAAAATATATAAATGATTATATCTCTACCAATAAGTTTACTATTATTTTTTTTCAATTTTAAACCTAAAATAAAATCTTACATCCTAAATTCTAAAATAAAAAATTAATATTAATATGACAAATAAACGACACAAAATAAAAATATTCATTTACTTTTATAACACAATAAATTTTCTAAAAAAAAAAAAACAAAAATATTGCAGTAAAAGTATTATATTATTTCTGGTACTGATTCCTTTTCTCTCTCCCTCTTTTTTTCTCTTTAACTATCACTACATCTTCTCTTGGTTTAAAGGCAAATGCATCATCCAAAAAAGCAAACAAACAAAACCCTTCTCCTTTTTCCTTTCATGGTTTGATCAATATAGTCTAGAGTCAATGTTGAGTACTATACAATGCAAGCAAGAAAAAAATAAATAAAAATAAAATAAACAAGGCTAATAAATTAAATAATAATACATGGTAGTTAGAGTGTTATGTGATGATAAATTAAATTAGGCCTCATTCTCTTGTCTTATATATGGATACATAAATCGGTGATGATGATGGTATTGATGATGCCATCATGACGATATATATTAAAACAAATAATTAAACAAAAAAATTTTCTCCAATAATAATACATATTAAAATACAAAAAAAAAATATAGAAAGGGAGAGAGAGACTTATCTGTGTTTAGTTGGGCACTCATATATGAATGAAGAAGAGTGGGAAAAAGACAGCATAGCGTCTAGCTAAGCTAACGCACTTTCTCTTAATGGGAACATGTACATTGCTAAAGCTATCATTGTTCTTGGTCCCCTTCCCTTAGTACCATGCTAAAATCATAAATCAAAATCAAAATCACACCATAGCCCATGGAATCTATTGTGTTACCAATTACTAAAAGTCATGCTAGCCACCCCATGCATGATTATTACGTATACACACAACCACAATAATATTCGGTGGAAACTCAGGTGCAGTCGACTTTATGTGAAGTTGATACCTGACAGCCGTTAGATGATTTGACTAAATTTTTATCTAACGGCTCTCAGATATCAACTTTACATGAAGTCGACTTCATCTGAGTTTTCATAATAATATTCGTACAAATTTTCCTTAATTATCTTTTCTATACTCTTTTTCTAAATCCAAATTAAAAGCGGTTAGTTGTAAATAAGGAGACTATTTTAATAATGTCACTAAAAATGTGTTTTTTTAAAAGACGTTTATACGTGTCATGTTATTATTAGACATTTTTATTAAACTGGTTAATAATTTATTTTTTAATAAAAAAGAACAAAATCAGTTTATTATGGCAATAATAATAAACCCAATTGTTTGCATTATAATTATTAGACCCGATTTGATCCGATCGAATTACACAATCTAAACCGAATATCTTTAAACTTTTTGATAAAAAGACAAATATATTCTTAATTTTTTGTTTTGTGGACATTTAAATCCTTAAAAATTTAAAAATACAATTAAATATCTAAAAAAAATAGGTTTATTGTTATTGTTATAAAAAAAATCGGTTTTATTCTAATTTGTTAAGAAATTTAAAATAACATGTTTATTAATACATCAAATAATAATGCGAAACGTAAGCGTCTTAAAAATACAATCTAAAAAAAATAGGTTTATTGTTATTGTTATAAAAAAAATCGGTTTTATTCTAATTTGTTAAGAAATTTAAAATAACATATAACATG
>NC_029788.2:131346319-131346846 GCF_000816755.2 Arachis ipaensis | reverse complement strand
ATATAATTTACTTTTTTAGTTCTTAATTAATTTTATAATAACACTGTTGTAAGGATAATTGATGATGGAATTCATGGTTAATTAAAATATTATATAATTGAAGCATTAAGTCTAAGACCGTAATTCGAAACAAATTAATTAAAGTGACACATGGACGAACCTCATTATGGAAAATGGGAAAAAAAGGAGAGATAGAAAAAAGAAAAGGAAAAGGGAAAAGAAGAAGAAGAAGAAAAACACAAAAAGACAAACTCTTAATCTGGAGTTGTTTTCAGCGCCAACTTTATACCAATAAACTTGTGAATTGTGATTGGTTGTGAGACTATTATTTTTAAATAACACTACTTACGTCTAACTTGGTTTCGTTCACACTTCAAAGAAAAGGAAAAGAAGAAGAAGAAGAAAAACACAAAAAGACAAACTCTTAATCTGGAGTTGTTTTCAGCGCCAACTTTATACCAATAAACTTGTGAATTGTGATTGGTTGTGAGACTATTATTTTTAAATAACACTACACACTACTTACG
>NC_029788.2:131343171-131345008 GCF_000816755.2 Arachis ipaensis | reverse complement strand
TATATAAAATTATTAATTAAAATTATTAAATAATAATTTAATTAAATATATCAAATTATTTAATGATTATCAACTAATAATTTTACATAAAAACAATTGCATGTGAATTTTCGCCCTATATATATTTTGCATGAATCTTGAAGACGAAATGTTAGGGTAGAAAGATATCAGCATCATAGAAGGAGAGAGCGTCCCTTTGATTCCAATCCATGCACTGTCACGCCTCTCATCTCTTTTGGTTTCTTGCTGCCTTTATAAGCGCATCACACATTATATCTTCTTTTCTCTATTTGGCAAACCCATTTTCTTTATTGGAAAAATTAGGTTACAACATCTCACACCTTATGTATCACACATACATTAGTTTTTCACAGTATTTTTCAATCCGACAGGTCAAAAACTATTCCTTGTGATACTGAATTTCATTTAAGGGTTTATCACTAGCCAATAAATTGCTATATATGTACAAGTCGAAATTCAAACTTGCAACACTTACTTAAACGGACTAGTGAGCTAACTACTGAACGAACCCAACTTGATTATCATTAGTAGTAATGAAAGTTATCATTCTAAAAGTTTATGTTTGGTGCAAGTAAATTAAAATAGACCTCCAATTATAATTGATTGGTTATGTACACTAAAACATATTAATTAAACCATTAGAAAGAGGAAACTTGGAAAAACTCTACTCTTTCATATCTTTGAAAATAACATGCTCAAATTATTTCACAAACCTAGTATATAATATATATAAGTTCCTAAGTTACTTTTTTTAAACCCTTGGAAATTAATGTTGAAAGGCCCTTTTCACTAGTTGTCTTTTTCAACATTCAAATTGAGATTCTCTTCTACAAATTTGCAACTTGCTTATTACCTCTAGTCCACTACTACACATCCTAATTATGCTAATTCCTAATTAAGTTATATTTAAATAAAGTTAGATGGGTTAATTAAAAATATTATTTTCATATGAATGATTAATATATACCATCTCATGTCAAAGATAAAGCTAGGCAAATATTAGTTGATCACCTAATCATCTATTATACTATTAAATATAATTATTTATATATCTCATTTTATCAGTATAAATTTTTAAATAAAAAATTTTATAATATAGTATCAAAGTCTATATAACTAAAATATTTTAAGTTCAATTTTTATTATCTTCAAAAAAAAATTCAACATAAGACAAACTAATATCCACTTAAACTTTTAAAATAAGTTATGTTTGCCAAATAATGCACCTACTTGTACATATACAAGTTAATTGTGAAGTCATTATTATTCAACAAAGACATGTGTATTATTGTTTTGTTTTCAATTTTCATCATTGATAATCATTTTTTATATCCATATATAATATTGCTCCATTATTTGTATATATGTGTATGTAGGAATATGTAATATGTTGGATGAGATAGTTTATGTTAGGAAATTGGTTGATTGACCATTCTTTGAAAGTCATGTATGGTTTCTTTCGAATTAAAGCTGCTTTGGTTGCATGTTTGATGGGCTGGAAAGAAGAGGGCCAGCTTTTCAGCAAGAGAGGGCAGCCAAGGGTCTCCATCTCCCTCTTCTCCATCATAATTATTTTTTCCGTCAAACCAACTTGAGTCGGTCGAGTGGTCATCTCACTCGTTCGCTTAATCAAGTAGTGTTAGGGTTCGAGTTCCAGCTTGTGCATACAGCAACCTATTAATCAGCAACAAACTTTATAAATAGAGTTCAGATTCGCAATAGATTAGTTCTTAACCTATTGAATTGAAAAATACCGTATAAAAAAAATATATTTTCTCCATCAATCTTTCAACAATATCATCCACTTATAACATAT
>NC_029788.2:131341887-131343087 GCF_000816755.2 Arachis ipaensis | reverse complement strand
TATTTTTCATATGTAGTATATCTAAAGACCATTTCTCAATTCTCATTGTCCTAGCTAGTAAATAATAATAATAAGTCCCTTCCCCAATGAAGAGAAACTAAAAATAAATAAATAAATAGAGCGAGATTATACATAATCTTTATTTTGACACAAAATTATACTAATCTTTTTAGAAGTTTGATAAAATTCAATCCAACTTCTTTTTATTTGTGTAAGTAACTTTTTTTTATAAGAAAATTAATTAATAATGTTATAATAGTGTTATATTTCAAAATACAGGAATAACATGTTAATTGCCTAAATTTTAAGAAAATCAATGATTTTAGATATAATGGAGAATTAATTCGAATTTCACCAATTTGTAAAAGAAGATCACTCTTATTGAATTGATATCATATAGATTAGGATTGGATATTTGTAAATTTTAAATTAAATTAAAAATAATACAAAAAAATAATTTAAATAATTAATCTAATAATTAATTATTTTTAACAAATTAATTTTTGATATATCGAATTAAAAAATACCAAAAAAAAAGAAAAGAAGAATAGTACAAATAGATGGAAGAGAGTAATATAAGAAGGGTGGGAGGCACATGGTTGTTACAAGAGAATGTCTTAGAAATAAATTAAAAGCCCACGTCGCTATGTTTTTTTTCGATCCCTCGTTTTGTGTGGAAGACACCATCATCATCATGCATGCCAAAACGAAAGTCCTATCCCCATTTATTTCTTTATAATTGGCCTCTCTTAATAATAATCAATTAATGACTTGTGTTGTGTGTCTCTAATGTCCTTATTATGCCACACCCCCCTTTTTTTAATATTTATTATTATTGTAACATCTCTTTGTACCTTTTTTGCTATTTTATGTCATTCTTGACAGATAGGTCATCATTCCCCTCCCACTATTTTAATTAGATTATTAGTCCCTATATATTTCATCATCATAAAACGAAAGTCCTATCCCCATTTATTTCTTTATAATTGGCCTCTCTTAATAATAATCAATTAATGACTTGTGTTGTGTGTCTCTAATGTCCTTATTATGCCACACCCCCCTTTTTTTAATATTTATTATTTATTATTAATCTCTTTGTACCTAATTCACATTGCAACAAAACACACACATAACAACAAAATACCCAAAAAATTGCACTTTGTTTGATCTCTCTTAGTGTTGATTGTTTAATGTTTAATC
>NC_029788.2:131339763-131340567 GCF_000816755.2 Arachis ipaensis | reverse complement strand
ATCATTCTCCTCTTTTAATTCACATTCCCAAGTGCAACAAAACACACACATAACAACAAAATACCCAAAAAATTGCACTTTGTTTGATCTCTCTTAGTGTTGATTGTTTAATCACTACTTTTTAGTATTTCAATACCTTTTTTATTAAACAATAATTATGTGTAACCATTTTGCATGATCACTCCAGATCCATTAATACTATAAGAAAAATTTCAAGTGTATCGAGAAATATCGGTATTCTAATTGTTTTAATTGTTGATTTTAATTAATATATATTATATATATTTTTTATAATTCAGATCAACAGTTAAAATAACTGGAATACTGATGTTTTCGGTACACTTGAAACTCTTCCAATACTATATGATCTATAGCAGCTTGTGTCATGGTATTTTTAATTATGGTAAAAATTCAGGTGGAGTCAACTTCACGTAAAGTTAATAGTTAACCATCGTTAAATGATTTGATTAATTTGACTAAATTTTTATCTAATAGCTCTCAGTTGTCAACTTCATATGAAGTTGACTCCACCTAAATTTTCACTTTTAATTATTAATAAATTAATTAAAGGATGGGCATTATATATATATATGAACCTATACTATTAAATATATAGTACTTAATAATTACATATATAGTATTAAAAAAATTTCAAGTGTACCGGAGAACAATTATTTTAACCGTTGATTTTAATTAATATATATTATATATATTTTTTATAATTCAGATTAACGGTTAAAACAATTGGAACACCGGTGTCCCAGTATACCTGAAACTCTTCCTATAATATTATACTCACTAATT
>NC_029788.2:131339206-131339705 GCF_000816755.2 Arachis ipaensis | reverse complement strand
AATATACTTTTTGAGAACATTTTGAAAAGTTGCATTATTCAAAAAAGCATGCAGTTGAATGTTCAGAAGGATTAGGTCCATGGTCCATTATAGGATGATCACTTTGAAAATATCAACACAAAGATAGAAGAGTTCAGACCATGAAACCAACATGCAAATATATATGCTAGATGCTAGAAAGCAACAAAATATGATCTCAAAAGAGAAAACAACACAATAAGTTTCAAGCAGCCCCTTTTTTCCTTTTTGTCTTTTTTTTTTTTTCATTTGTCTTTTAGTTAGAAAACATATTTATACACTCACTTTCTAAGACAAAACTAAAGAGAACTGCTACACAAACTAATCACAAGGATCAAATAAAAAACACTAAAAAAATATATATACTAGAAATCTATTTCGTCTTAGCCGAATTTTGAGACAAATTTTAATTGTTTTTGGCAAAAGAAAAAAGAAAATTCATCAATTTGACATCAAAATATTCATACTAATTAACAATAAA
>NC_029788.2:131337483-131337976 GCF_000816755.2 Arachis ipaensis | reverse complement strand
CTTTTTGAGAACATTTTGAAAAGTTGCATTATTCAAAAAAGCATGCAGTTGAATGTTCAGAAGGATTAGGTCCATTATATTGATTAGGATGATCACTTTGAAAATATCAACACAAAGATAGAAGAGTTCAGACCATGAAACCAACATGCAAATATATATGCTAGAAGATCACTAGCAACAAAATATGATCTCAAAAGAGAAAACAACACAATAAGTTTCAAGCAGCCCCTTTTTTCCTTTTTGTCTTTTTTTTTTTTTCATTTGTCTTTTAGTTAGAAAACATATTTATACACTCACTTTCTAAGACAAAACTAAAGAGAACTGCTACACAAACTAATCACAAGGATCAAATAAAAAACACTAAAAAAATATATATACTAGAAATCTATTTCGTCTTAGCCGAATTTTGAGACAAATTTTAATTGTTTTTGGCAAAAGAAAAAAGAAAATTCATCAATTTGACATCAAAATATTCATACTAATAAAAAATAAA
>NC_029788.2:131333874-131337419 GCF_000816755.2 Arachis ipaensis | reverse complement strand
TCCAAAATATTTTTATTTTTATTTTGTCTCCAATAATATACTTATTTTTTGTAAATTATTTAGAAATATCTCGATAAATATTTGTTGGATAAAAAAGTATATATGTTTAAGTAGTGTTGAAGGGTTCCCTAATATTAAACTCACCTATTTAATTTCTTTTTAAAAAATTTATTATTCATTCATTGTAAATCTATATGAGGAATAAATAATTCTAGTTAAAAATTAGGTTTTTTTTGGGGGGTGAGGTTTTGTTTAGTAATTAGGTTAAGGGAGAAGAAGATTAGGGCTAAAAAGGAACTTTAAGAAAAAAGTGGAGTGAGAGAGGCTTGCAGTCATTTTGTCCTCGGAACATGGCCCAAAACTGTTTCCTCACTTTCCTGTCCACCCCTCTCTCCTAATAATTTAATTTAATAGACCTCTTCCTTTCTTTTCAATTTTCATAATAATAAAAAAAAGTGAATACTCCACCCGACTCCTCACAATTACTTCGAAAAGCCTACGAAACTCTCAAAAGAAAAAAAAATCTAATCCGGTTCCTAATTTTTTTTTGGCATTGAGACTAATTAATCCCATAAAAATAAAACTCAAGGACCGAGTTGAATTTTTTTTATTAAGAGTTTTGTTGTCTTTCGAAATAATTATCGGAGACCATTTAAGATTTTTTTCCTAAAAGGAAACCCACAAAAGTATAATTACTCTTGGCTTATATGATCATTCGAAAAATATAAATTAAACTAAATTAAAAAAAATAGATGATTAAAAATATTTGAGAAATTTTTGGGAACAATTTTTAGTATTTTTTGTCATTATTTGACTAACATAAATACTAAATTATCTTTAATAAATAAATTTTACTAATTTATGGATACAAATTCTTAAAAATATAGGTACAAATTATATTGATTTATGTGTGTAAAATTCTGATAAATTTAAATACAAACTATATACTTTTTGTATGCAAAATATTTGTAAATATGAATGTAAATTATTGTTAATATAATATTTACTGATTATATAATATTATTATAAATATTTTTCTTCTAACATTTTCTATTAAAAAATAGATAAATTCAGAAAAAAAAACAAAATACATTATTAAATTTGTTCAAATAATATGAACTTAATTCAAATTAATTAGTTTGATGTTCCTAATTAGCATTGTTAATTAATGAACTGACATGACATGAGTACATAAATTCTAAAGTTTGTAAGAATAATAATATTAAAAGGAATCTGATGTATGTATATGTATATATGTCTATATATAAAAAATTGAGGTGACAGAGAGAGCACCATGTTTGTTTCTCTTCTTTTTTCTCTCTCTCTCTTAAGATCAGATATATCTGCAAAAAAAATAGTTGAATTCCTTGGCATCACAACCTTCCAAACAAACAGAATTAATCAAAAGTGAGATTTTCAACAACAATAACAACAATTCTTCTTCTTCTTCTCTTTCTCTTTAGAAACAAAACAAAACAAAACAAAACCCAACCCCTTATATATCTATATATGTATGTATATGGCTTCCATGTTCATCATCAATCATCATGAAAATCATCATCATCATCATAAACCTCTTCTATGCTTATAAAGCAGTCTCTATTATTATTCTTCCAGAACCTTCCTGTTTGATCCATGGCTTATGAGTTATGTTATTCAATATGACCATGGTTCCTTCTCAAAACAACAAGAACTATGCTTTCTTCTACACTGCTATGAACCAAGTTGAAGGATATAACAGTAATTACAGTAATTGCTTATTAGGATCTGATTTTCTTCTGAGGAATCACATGGCAGAGGATCTGTCAAGAGCCACCACCAACAACCACAACCATGAAGAACAAGAAGAAGAAGAAGAAGCAACTTCAAAGGGAGAAAGAGAACAAGAACAAGAACATGAACATGAAGAAGAAGAACAATCAGGAATCAACAACAATAATAGCAGTAACTGGCTTCAATTGAGCATAGGTTTTCATGATCATGATGCAGCAGCAACAACAAAACAAGACCATCATCATCATCATCATCTTGAAGAAGAAGCAGGTTCAACAATGGCTGCAGCTACAACAGGTTCTGCAGGATCATCATCATCATCACTTGTAGAGCTAGAGTTACTACCAGGTCGCCATTTCAATTGGGCTTCTTCATCTTCTTCTTCAAGAACAGTGATGTTTCCTTTTTCTTCTTCTTCTTCTTCTTTGTTCTATGAACAACAACATCAAACGTCTATGTCTTTGTCCATGTCTATGTCCATGGCATGTGGACCCAACATGAGTGCTCCAACAACAACCTTTGCAACTCATCATCAACAACAAGACATGATGCTAATGAATTGGGCATCATCGTTTTCTTCACATCCTCTCATGCCTCCTTTTCTTTCTTCTTCTTCATCTTTGTCGTCTTTATCACAATCTTGTTCTTCATCTTCTTTGAGGCCTTCTTATTTTCCAACTACTCCTCCCTTTCATCATCAATTTGATGTGGCTGGACCAAGCAGCTCTCAAGATTTCACTTCTTCTACAGTTAGAGTTGTTGATCCTCCAAGAAGACCTCATTCTGGAATTTGGTTCATGCTTCAAGCTGAACAAAACCAGTAAGCTAGCTCTATCTATCTCTAATCATAATTAATTAACTTAATTAATTCATTCATTCATTCCCATTATTAGTATTCTTCTACTTTTCTCAACGGAAATGTTTGGTAGTCAAAGAAAATCAGCCAAAAACAGCTATAAATTACCTTATTTAACATTCATTAATTGTTGCGACAATTAATTAATACTAAATAAGGCAAGTTTTGGCTGTTTTTTTTTGTCTAACTAGCATTACCCTTTCTTAATTACATTTTCCAATGTCCTCTTTTTTTCTTCTTAATTTTGTTTCATTATTATTTAGCAATGTGCCTTGCAATTAAGTGCAATTAATTAACTTTAATCATGTTTTTTTTCTTTTGGTGTTAATTGATTTGAAATGCAGAGTTAGAGAACCATTTTTACCTCAAATAGCTAAGAGCTACCTTAGAATCAAGTAAGTAATTAATGTTTTTCTTTTTCTTTTTCTTTTTCTCTGCACTTATATATATTATAGCTAGCTTGATGAACAGCAATGAGGCTCTTTTTTCATGTCAGTGTGCTATCAATATTTTCTCATGATGATTTGATTTTGTGTATTTTGAAGAAAGAAAGAAAGAAAGAAAGAAAGAAAGAAAGAAAGAAAGAAAGAGAGAGAGTAGTTTTCATCATTTCATTTTGACTTTCATTTAATTATTTCAGAGATGGAAGGATGACAGTTCGGTTGCTAATGAAATATCTAGTTAGCAAACTCAGGCTTCAAATGGAATCAGAGGTATTATTATTATTATTACTACTTTTCTTAATTAATTTAAATCATTTGTTTAATCTATCTTCTAATATAATTAATGCATTCCATCTTAATTATCCATCTTTTTATTTGTTGTATGCTACCCAAATATTGTTATTATTAGCATCATCTAACCATATTAAGAAAATAGAAAAGTAAAAAAAATATATATAAATAAATCAAGTTAC
>NC_029788.2:131327223-131332594 GCF_000816755.2 Arachis ipaensis | reverse complement strand
TTAAGTACATGAAATTGGGGAAAGCCTTTAGGGACATGAAAGTTACATAAGAACTAAAATAGATTTATCATTTATCTCTATGGTGATGGATACACATAAATCTTTTATTGAATTAAAAAAAATGAAAATTGTGTAGGTAAAATGTACATTTCTAAATTGTCACATTCAATTTCTGTTTTTTTTTTTTATTTTATTTGCATTATTATATGACACTCATACTCATATGTCATGGAAATTGGGAAACATGATTTTGATTTGATTAGATTAGAGTAGACATGGGTTCAATCTTCTATATTCTAGTAAATTAAATCCAAATCCATCCAAGACCAATTATCCACATAGGATCCTAAGTAGAAACTTCTATTTGGTTTGTTATATGTTTTTTAAGTTTGGTGGTGAGTGGAATTTGGATATTATAAGTTAGGTAAAAAATACAGAAACTCAATTAAAGATAATAATTATAATAATAATAATAATTACTAATTACTTCAAGGGAAAAAAATATGTGTGTGTACTCCATTATTATTATTATTAGTTCTTTTTCACTTCTTCTAGATCAAAGTTATAATTTCACATGAGGAAGCTATATTTATATACTTGATGATATTGATAATTGAGTTTCACTCATTTCAAATTATAATACTCTATATACCATGGAGTAGTTTATCATTCCTATGACCTACCACTGATTTTTGCATGAAAGTAACCTTTCGGTGGCATGCACCATCATGTATATGAAGAAAAAAATTTGATAGAAATTGCTAAAATAAGATGGAACTAAACTTATATAGAATTAACCCTAATTAGTTTTTTATATACCTTTGTTTGTTTTTGTTTGTTTCTCTATATGAAAATTAAGCATGTTTTAATTATAAAAAAGGAACTAAATTGTGAATTAGTAGTTGATCATTATTGAAATGCATGTTATATATGAGTGTTCCATGCACAATATTGTTAACAAACCAATGTAGTTAATCTAAAAATAAATTGTAATATGATTTTTCTAATCTTCCTTTTTCAAATTCTACTAATTTAATCAATAGTATTAAGAATTTTTCTTGTACATTATGCATAGTAATCAATAACCCTAGTGTAATTTTCTTCAATAATCTCTAATAATCTTTGCATTGTGCATGAGTAATGAACTAATGATACATAATCAAAATTCTAAAGTATTGTGTATTTGGCTGAGGAAATGAGTGAAATAGGTGTACTGAAAACTCGAGTGCAATAAACTAACTCAAACCTGTCAAATTATTTAATGGGTCTCAGTCATCAATTTTGTATGAAATCAACTACACTCGAATTTCTATATATATAGTCATTATTAAGTATGTGCACGAGGGCATGCATTAAGTGATATTATTATGGTGTGCACATTATAGTGTGTGTCCCATAACATACTTCATGCACACTTCATCATCCAACACACCACTACTAGTTGCTTCCTAATAATTACTGGAAAAAGGTTTTGAATCCTTAGAAGAAGAAACCATGTAACATATGTATATATATGGAATATATTAAAATTATTCATACATTCCTTTAATACATATATACATATATAAAATGATTAGATACTCACCCAACTATGTGTCTCATTTGTACTTTGCTATATGATACCAAATACCGTACTTACATACATCACCCACTTTGGAAACATTTATGAACCTTTCTTGAATGTGAATAAGTATATATTAAAATTTTCACATTTTTTAAAGATATATAAAAAGATTTAATAATCTTTAAAAATATTTGTTATTTTAACATCTTTGATGGATATGATAAATAGGGGTAGTCCAAAGCTTTTTTTTTTTCAGAATTTTTTAAATCCAGATTTCACTTATTATTACATCATATCCCTTATCAAGCTATTAGTATGAATTGATAAAAAAATACAATTTTTGAAGGAAAAAAAACCTTTTTTTTTTCATAGGAATGCATGTTTGTCTTTATAGTGACTTGTTATATTAAACTTTTACCCTCTTATAATTAAGAATATTATGAATTAAACTTTTATCTTCATTATTGAATTTCCAAATCTAATGATATAATTAACATCTATAACACTTGTTAGTTAGTGTTCCTTCTCCTCCCCGCAAAGTTTTGTTAAAAGTCTTTGAATCTCTAATTATATGCTTTGATCATTCTCGGTCACATTATTATCTCTTTTTGTTTTTTCCTCCAACTATTTTGCTAAGTTTCAGCACAAGTCTTAATATAAGTAATTAAGTTTCCAATGAGTGCTGAAAAGTATTTTAATACGTGTACGTAGTTTTTTAACCTATATATGTTTTTTGTTCTATAGTTTTTTCTTTCTCCAAATACTTTTAAAAAATTCATTGATTGATGAGTGGATTGGTTCTTTTTTTTTTACTGACCATATTAGCTTAATTAGTATGATTTGGGTTTTCACCGTTAATTAGATATTTAATTTTCCAAAAAGATGATCTTTTTTTTGTTCCCCCATTAGTTTTAATATTAGTTTTGTGTTATGGTGGTCAATGTTGCTTGAAAATGAGTCACAATGTTGAGTAGTTGAGTACCTATTGTGTTTTGGATTTTTCATTAAAAGAAGTGTTATGCACAAAACAACAAATTAAAGCTAATAATAAGCTAAAATATTCGAAATATTATTAAATTAATTTTAAAATTTTCTTGTTATAATAAATTTTTATATAGAAAAAAAGATAAAAAAAATTATTAAAAATATAATTATTTATTTTATTTTTTTTTATTCATTTAAATTTTTGAGACGAGTAGTATCATGAACAGCTGAGTTAAACCTAATTGTTTAGTTGAATTTGTTAGTGAAGAACCCAAAATCTTAGATATACGTTTATGGTTTGCATTACCAAACAATATCTAAAAATATATATCACGTTAGATAGGTTACAGGACATACATACACATGCAATAGTCGACATTCCATTATATATTCTCTTAGAATTTCATGCAAGTTATTCTTTTTCATTCTGGTCAACCCTCCATGTTTTTCTCTTCATTTATTTATAGATCCCCAAATCCTCCATTTTATTATTTTTCTTTTTCTTTTTAATTAATTAACCTTCTAACTTCCAACTCATGTTCTCATTAAGATGAGATTAAGACAACAACATTATCTATTTTCTCCATTTCTACCCATATTATTATTATTATTAAAATAATATGACATATAGATGATTGGTCTCCAGATTAATATATACATTATTATTTATACATGTAGGATATTAACTAATTTGAGAATTGACTAATTAAATTTTATTAACTTGAAAACCTGTTTCAAAAAAGTATAATTCACAACTTACAACAAATTAAACTTCTAGGAAAATACTTAATATCTAGCCTTATTATTTCATGGCATCAAATAATTAAACTAAAACTTCATTTGTATTTATGTATTTATTCATTTACATGTTTATATGTTAATTAATATTCTGATGAGAGTAATCCATTTTATTTTAGTTAGAATGTGTGAGGCACTCAACATTCCTATCTAATTAATTTTTATTAGGCCTTAATGATAATAATAATAATAATAATGTGAAGTCAACCTAGGACCACTCGGTTATACACATCATCACCAGCCATAAATTAAAATAAGAATAGGGTTAGCTGGTTATTAGGGAAAACCTCATACATATAATTTGGAATAAGAAACTCAATGATTGAGTTTAATAGGTATTATAAATTTGCCCTAATAACATATTCTCTAGGTAGGTAGATATATTTAGGTTAATCTTTACTTGCATGCTTTAAGTTTTTAATTAGTTTTATTCAAAATAATAAATTTAGGGCTACAATTTGTTTTCCCTTAGGTATATTAGGAGGTTCAATGATAATAAGTCAAAGATGGTGATATTTTTCAGGTATTAAGAGTATTATTGTTGGATCTAATTATAAAAACGGTAACTAAATAAACTAACCATTTTAATCTTAAATCTTAAATATATATGTTAAGCAAAATATTCTAAATAATTTAATTAGAAACCCAACCTTTTTAGTTAATATTTTTTTAATTTAAATTTTAAATTCTAAATTTTATATCCTAAATCTTAATTTTAAATCCTAAATCCTCTATAAAAGAATTAGTTTTATAAAATAATTAACTAATTAACCTGTTTTGTTGTATATTGACAATATGAACATGGATAATAGATAGTCTAGGGAATAATCAATACAAGAAATCAAAAAGATGTCTTTCATGGTGGAAGATATGTGTATCCCTAACTTTTGTTTTAAATTTTGATTTGTTTTCCATTTCCTTATTATTGCTTTTTCTAATTTATTATAAAGAGTGCATTGACTTTAAGATGTAAAATCACATGTTCCAACTTGGATATATATCTATGATATATCTTTATCTTGGCCTACTTAATTGACAGCACTACTCATATTCTCTATATTCATACAAAAAGGTTGAAAGATATATAATAATATAGGAAGAGTTTCAAGTGTACCGGAAATATCGGTGTTCCAGTTATTTTAATCGTTGATCTGAATTATAAAAAATAGAGTGAATACCTCATTCGTCTCCTGATAATTATCTCGAAAGGACAACGAGGTCTTCAAGAAAAAAAAAATACTCAATCCGATTCCTGATATTTTTTTTGGGACTGATTAGTCCCTGTGCCAAAAAAACATACAACATTAACTTTTTTTTGGCACAGGGGCCTCGTTATCCTTTCGAGGTAATTGTCAGGTGTCGGGTTGAGTTTTTTTTTCAAGGATTTTGTTGTCTTTCGAGGTAATTGTCAGGGACTATTTTGGGTTTTTCTCTAAAAAGTATATATAATATATATTAATTAAAATCAACTGTTAAAACAATTAGAACACCAGTATTCTTGGTATACTTGAAATTTTTTCAATAATATATATGTTTTGATAATTGTTTATTTAACTAATTTTAATTAATTATTTATTAACTCAAACTAACACCATATCCTAGGGCTTTGAAAATCACACGTGGACCCTGTCATTCTCACCACACTTCCATATATACCCATTTTTGCATGCTCTTTCATTCTCTCACCTTTTCGTCACGCTTTCGCTTGTTTTTCCCCACACTTTTCATGTAGGTCCCTCCTATTTCCATTTTTTCTATTATCCTTTAATTTTTTTTATTATATGGAATATTTAATTTTGGATTAATTAAAAAGCTCCATCAAAATGTTAAGTGCAGCACTCTCATAAAAAGGGAGAATTCCATTATTATAAATAGGTAGCGTCCATCCTCCACCAACCACAGTTTATGAAACTACATGATGTGATGATTCTCTATAATAACAACAAAATCCAAATCTAATTTTAGTACTATCCACGATTGAAAACTAAGCAATTTCTATAATTTTTTTATTTTTAGGTAGTATAT
>NC_029788.2:131325362-131326824 GCF_000816755.2 Arachis ipaensis | reverse complement strand
GAATGGAATTATTAGTATTATTATTATTATTGTATATATTATAACTCACATCATGTAATTTTCTAGGGCTAATATTAAATTTGTTGTAGATAAACTTGATTAAGAGTTTGACATAATAAGAAATATTTTGTGGCTGAGGTAAGGAGGCGTCTAGTTTGAGTAGATGAATTATATGAAAAAATATCTCATCACAATCTAAATAAAAAACATTAAAGTTGGTGAGTGATATGCATGCACCATTATAAACAAAAAAAAAAACACGTTAATTGTTAATTAATTAACATGGTTTAGGAGGGTAGAGAGAGAGTTAACCTTTTTATTTATTTATTTGTTTGTTGGTGAAAACTCAGATACAGTTAACTTCATATGAAGTTAATACTTGAGAGTCGTTAGATGGTAATTTAGTTAAACTTATCAAATTATTTAACAACTCTCAACTATCAACCTTACAGTTAACTACACCTGAGTTTCTACTTGTTTGTTTGTTTGACATGACTTATAGGCAGCGTTTATTTTGAGGTATTGAGACAGAGACTGAGACTCAGTATTATGTTTGTTAGTTCAGAGACTGATACTAAAATTTTAGTCTCTGTCTCCAAAATTTCAGTATTTCAATACTTCCAAAAAGTAGGGACATAGGGGACTAAAATTTTTAGAGATAGAGACTGAAACTTTAATAACATTTTATATCTAAAATACCCTCATTTCAATTAATTAATTCTAATTTTACCCTTTGTGCAAGTTAAATTAGAGTTTTATTCTTGTTTCAATTTCTGTCTTTCATTTTGTACCAAACAGAATACTGAGATTTATTTCAATCTCGGTCTCTTAGTTTCTGTCTCTCAGTCTTAGTCTTTCTGTCTCTGTCTCTCCACCAAACGCTACTATATAGAACTAGTTATTAGTTAGTTTGATGGTGAAAATAAAATAAAAAAGAAAGAAAAATAAAAAGGGCAATAATTTCATGTAGTAATGTTGACGCTCGCATGCATTAGGGTTTGGGTGGCGCAACGTGATAAAGACGTGCATGATGATCCATGAAAATTTTTAGTAATATAAACGCGTAGTGATTAGGTCCCTTCGAACAACAGAAAATATATATAATACAACTTATTATTTTATATCTCATATTAAAATTATTATTATTAATATTAATATTATGATTATGATAGTCTCTATATGGTGTCTTAGCCTATTCTTCGCCGTGGTTCATGGATCCATTATTTCCATCATATTTTATTCTACGTTCTTGTTTTTGTATGTTTTCTCAATTATTTTTAGCATAATTTTTAAATATACATCTCCCCCATATCTAAAAACATTGGATACTTTTATACACCTGAAATAATTAAAAAAGTTGAATAATAATTATATAGTGATACAAAAAAAAATTGATATTGAAAATATGTATGCATGGTGGTTGAATTAAAATAAAAAATAAAATAATAGATAATGGTGATGA
>NC_029788.2:131324010-131325175 GCF_000816755.2 Arachis ipaensis | reverse complement strand
ATTGTTTATGATATACTTTTTTGTTTTAAGAATTATATAAACTATTTTTGAATTAATTATAAAACCAAAACCTCTTTTATTATAATTTTAATTATCTAAAAAATTATGTAAAAATATTTATAGTAGAAAATTTTCCCTCATTGCACGAGTATAAATATAATTTAGTGTAACATTTCAAAAACTAAAATACGTTTATGTTATTTCTCTAGATTGAAGAATTTGAATTTTATTTGGGTTATTATTTTTGGGTGGCAGTAATTTTTCCTTAATCATGTTCAGGTTGATTTGCGAAGAAATGCATTTGGGCTATTGGCTTCACACCCCTTAACTCCCTTGGTGTCTCTCCACCATCCTGATTACATTGATCCAATCTTTCCCAACATCAACACCACGCGTGCAAAATCTCTTGAGCATTTATTCCAAGCTGTCAATTTTGATTCCCAGAGGATCCTACAACAAACTGTGTGCTATCACAAGCGCTTTTCATGGACAATTTCTGTCTCATGGGGCTATGCTGTTCAGGTATACCAGCATCCTATGTTACTAACAGATGTTCTTAGAGTTCAAGGAACATTCAAACATTGGTCAGGTGGAGATGTTCTCTCACCACTCTACACTTTCAACACTAGAGGATTTCACCCTCATCCGTGTAAGAGGCCTACCATTTTCTATCTTCAAGATTTGTCCTATGCTAATAATAGTAAATTGAATGGTAGCATCGTAAGCAATTACAACAAGTATTTCCAGAATTGCTCTTACGATGAGGCATCACCAAGGAGATTGGAAATTATCAAAGTTTTCTCAAACAAGTTAGAGCTAGATATCAAACAGGTAATATAATAAATTGTTACTTTGTTCAAATAAATGTCGTTTAATTTAGGTTTAATTACTCTGTTGGTCTTTATAATTTTGTGAAATTTTTAATTAGGTCTTTTATTATTATTTTTTTAACTGAGTCTCTACACTAATTTTTTTTTTCAATTAAGTCTTTTTTAATAGTAATTGGCTTAATTTTATAGAAACCCAACTAAAAAAATTAGTATAAAAACTTAAATAAAAGGAAAAAAAAAGTATAAGAATCCAATTAAAAAAAATTTAGTGTAAGGACTCAATTAAAAAAAATATAGAAATCTAATTAAAAATTTTACGAAATTTTAGAATTAAC
>NC_029788.2:131306722-131323969 GCF_000816755.2 Arachis ipaensis | reverse complement strand
ATATATGAAAATATAATAGAATAGAAAAAAAAAACACTGAAGTCTAAGGGATGATGATTATGGCTTAGGAGCAAAGTCTTGTGGGACCCTATAATGATTAAAGAGGGAGCAGTTTTTAAGATCGTGGGTTGGGTGGCCATTTCCACGATTACCCGCTGACCCAAATATATGCGTGCATGCTTCATTTAACAAAACTAAATTAATTTATATAGAACAAAAGAAATTGCTTTTCTTTTTTCTTTTTTGTTTTCTCTAACATTAATTAATATGAAAAATAAATAGAGGGAAGTGGATCAATCTTATGCGTAAAGTAGAAGTTACAAAGATTGTATGCATTGGTTAGTAGGCCCTAGACGTAAGCCACTGACAAAGCATGACTTCATCCTGATTTCATATTTTCATTTCAATTCTTGCTTAAAAAAAAAAAAGAATTTTGTCTTAATTTAATTTACTAATCTGCATAACATCACTGTATGTATGTTCCATGCTCTGTTTTAATAAGGATTAATTATTTGATTAGTCTTTATAGTTTATTAAATTTTTATATTTTATTTAATTTTATAATTAAATTATTTTTTAGTGTAAAAATTATTAGAATTAATTAAATATTTTTTTTATAAATTAAAAATATTTATAATTAAAAATATAATTAAATTTTTTAATAAATATAGAGAATTAATTTTTAGAAATTAATTTTTTATGTAATTATTTTTATTTTTAGAGAATGTAGAGTTTAGAAATTAAAATTTATAATTTAGAATTTAAATAAAATTTATAGATAAAGAAAAATGTGTGTATCTGAGTATTATTAATTCGTTCCTACATACACAATACATTAAATGTATGTATGAGAAGAAATTGATAAGATTACTATTATACGTAACATGATGATACCAATTCAAGTTAATGAACTAAAATAAAAATAAAAAATCCTACAGTTGTTTCTATATATTCCTTGCTTCCCTTATTCACAAAATGTTGATTATGAAATCATCATAATATGCTATATAAGTTTTATATATCTAATTATTTATTATTCAATAGTAGTGTAGAGTCTTTACTTTGAAGTGAACTAAAGCTAGCGTCCCGTCGCGTAAAGAAAGATGCATAGATATCAATATTGAGATTATAAGAAAAGTAATCATAACAATGATTCTGGAATTGTATATATGAAAAATCTTGAAATTGAAAAAGATTGATAGAGGAATGATATAAAAGTATACATATGCTAATTATAACTATCATTTCTTGCTTACACTCACGTAGTCAAGTTAATGTGTATAGATAATAAGTTCAATCATAGCTAATTATAATATGAATTTTATTTATTTAATTAATTATAACCTTTGTATATATTATTGTGTATTCTAGTATGTTACAATATTGATGGCACAATTTTTAATTATTTCTAAAAACATTACTCTTACTAATGTCTTAATAGTGTGATATTACATTAAAGTTAAATTCTTTTAATGTTTAATTATTCTATTAGTCCTTATAATTTTACTAAATTTTTAATTAAATTTTTATATATTTTTTTAATTATATCTTTATACTACTTTTAATTTTATAATTAAATCTAATTAGATTTTTAATTATAAATACCTTTAATTTGTGAAAAAATATACAGTTATAACGCTAATATTTTCTATCTTGAGAAAGACTTAATTATAAAATTAAAAGCAGTGGAGAGTGGATGAACTCAATTGAAAATAAAAATAAAGAATCTAATTATAAATTTAGTAAAATTATAGGTATCAATAGAATAATTAAATATTTTTTAAGTGAATAAAAATACTAAAAGAATTGTTATTATAACAAAGATTTTTCTTTCTTTTTTGATCTATTTCTATATATACTTAAACATAACATAACATATGACATGTGATGTGTGTGTACATGGTAGAATTGAAGATAATAATTATGAATAAAGTGTGGAATGAATAATGATTCAATGAATGAATTGGTATTATTATTGCAGATAGAGATAACATGCAGAGGACAGAAACTTTTACCATTCTTAACGTTGCAGCATGTGAGGGATAACATTTGGACTCAGAGGGACACTACCAACATAACAACAACATCAAGACCTTTGCTTTCAGATTCATCAACCACAGATCATGTCATGGTTCTCCATTACAGTAGAACCAATGCTTAATCACAACTCATCACTTTAATTTTATTGTATCCTTGTTATTAACTTATCTAAACCATTTTTTTTTTACTTGTTCTTTTAATTTTTACTTTTCCAATTTTTCTATTCTAATGGGTTTTGATTATTATTATTTTTTTTTGCTTCCTTTTTTTAAAAAAAAAATCCCCCATTATTGATGACATGAATTAGGGTTTTGGGGTGGCAAGTACTATTATTGTTGCCCATAACATTTTTATTCTCATATATATATTATGAGGTGGGTGGGGAATTATTACCATCATAATCAACTGTATTATCAACAACAAAAACTTATTAATCTAATTTGATCCACTAACCACTATTTTCCCACTTTTAGTTTGTTTTTATTCTAATTTAAGTATTGTTGTGTCCAGCTAAATGCATGTCATATCAATACTTTTATTTGGATACATGCATGTGTTTTTATTAGCAACATCTAACGTGGGTACAGTTCCTTTTCCAAATTTGTACTTAACAAATTTTAATTCAACATCTATAAAGTTCAACTTTATTTGGTGCAAGTGCAAAAACATATGACATGTCCATATAGCTTCTTCTATATTAAGCATAATATCTCTGAATTTTTCAGTTTTTTTTTTTTTTTTATCGCCCCGCAAAAGAGCAAAGCAAAGAGTCAAGTCTATATAAGTTAAAGGAAGACTATGCTAAAACATAAAAGTGGTAGAAGTGAGTATATGAAAGCAAACATTAGGGTTCAGTTATTTTTTATTTTCAGTTATTTTTTATTTTTTTCCCCCAAAATTAATGGTAGTGAAAGATTTTTCCTTTTATGTTTTGGGCCATACGTGGGTTTTTTCATAGATAGAATAATAGGAAGATTATGGACTTTCTTCTTGGTCAACGATAAGAACTTTTTTTTGGTCAGGAATGATAAGAACTTATGAGCTAAGAAAATTGATTTTGAGCAGGCCAGCAATTTGGCAATTCAAAATATAAACAAGAGTCCAGGCCCAAAAAGAGCAGAAAGAAACTTCATACGGCCCATATCATCTTAAACCATAGCTAGTGATTTCCATGAATCTACCCTATTAGAGCTTTTGAGTAGACAAATTAATGGTGTTTATAGTGTGCTGAATTCAAAATATATAACACATCATTGATGTAATTACCTTCGCAAAGTTTTGAATGAAGTTGTAATTATTTAGAGCGAGATTTAGAGTTAAGTAACATCACATATGAGAAAAAGAAAGAAAACTAAGAACTACGAGGACCTCCATTTAAAAGCACACAAGAGCCTAATGTGAAAATAATACAGATCAAACTCACCGACATTATGCAGAAAATTAACTGTGCCTGAGAAAATGGCTATCTAAGTCACAAGCATAGTCAACTATAAATAAAACCATCAAATTCATCCAAAGTATATATAGTGTACATGAGGCAAACTGATGAGTGATGACAATCATCCTATTATTTCAACTTAAAATTCATCCAACGTTGCAAAAATGTGAATAAAAAGACCTCAACTATAAATAAAATCCAAACCTCATACAAAGCAAAATTAAATGACTAATCACTTTCTATCATACCCAACATTCACAACCACATAAAAAGCATGTACCAGTAGCTTTGATTGTGGATTCTCATTTCTCAACATGATTATCAGATCAGCATATATTGTCTAAGTCCAATTTTATGTCTCCCATTGCATATGTATGCATTATCTCACCATAAAACAACTATAAGATTATCACAAGTTTTGTATCAAAATTCAAAGCTACAAACTTAAAATATAGATTAAGTGTATGAAAGGTTAAACATAGCAGAGAAACAATAATCCATGCCTCAGACATTGTATAAAAAATGATTATCAATCACTTCAATTGCAGAAACCAGAAAATCTTATCAGGATAACATCCAAGTTATCCTACATGATCAAGTAGCTGAAAGATTAATAGATTAATCAAAATGGAGGACAACACATTATCCAGCCTGTTAATTTTGATTTTCAGATACAAGATTACAAAGATCTTCAGCTCAATCCAAGCTCCACATGCATAATTAGAGCACAGAAACATCAAACAATTGAAGACTCAAATGAATGAATAGATATGACACCTCCATCAAAAACTAGTTCAATTGAGTAAGGTAACAGAACTGCTACTAAAAACAGAGAAAGAAAACAAGTCATCAAAAGCTTCAACTGAAGATCAAAGTATATAACAACCATTGCTATTCATTCATACTAACCAGAAACACAAAAGGAAACATCTTACACATGCATATATCTACATCAACTATATAATTCAAGGTAGCACAATAAGAAAGAGAACTTAAGATTTAGAAACCATAGACACACACTTCACATTAACAATTTACATTACATACATACATGATCATGGAAACCCTTTCCGAAGCTTCTGGATCGCAGTGTACATTTTCCTTCTAGAACCAACGGCATTGATCCCCATATCTTTGAGATCTTCCAATGTCAGCATCGGAAGAAGCTCATCATCCACCTCATGAATCTCAAACATCGGAGCGTACCTACTCAGACCTAGCTCCAGCAACCACGACCTCACCCCCTCGCACTTCCTCCCTTCCCTCGAATCCGATTCAACCACGTCGTTTTCCGAAACCCTAGCTCGATCCGTGTGCCTCCCTATGTGCCAGTAACCGTCGTCGTCGTGGACCGAGTGCACTGGACTGTCATCGTGATAGTCTTCATCTTCCTGCTCGTAATCGAAATCACGGTAAGCTTCTTCTTCACCGTTGTCGTTGTTGTTGTTTTCTGTTTTTGCTGCTGCTGCTGCTGTTGTTACTGCGGTTCGAGGAGCGAAATTCGATCTCACACGCTTTGTTGCTGTTGAAGCTCGCTTCGATTTACCGCGTTTGTTACCGAATTCAGCGATTTCTTCGCCGCCGTTAGGGAGGTTCGTTAGGGAACGAGCCTTCGAGTTTGTCCTGGAAGGTTCTTTCGAGCGGATACGCCAGCTCCATGGAGGCATGCTCGGGCGGCGCGTGTGAGTTTCATGGTTGGTTGCGGAGGCGCGTTGGTCTCCGATCTCTCCCAGACGAACGCTTGGACGGCGTTGACGTTTCGGAGCGAGTGGCGGAGGACCGGGATTCTCAGCGGCGGGCTGCTGCTGCACCGTTGTCGTCGTCGTAGGATCCGCTGCCGTTTCCTCCGGGGCGGAAGGTGCGGTGGCGATTGGAAGCTCCGGCGGCGGTTGGAGTGTTTCGGGCTCAGCCGCCATTACAGTTACAGTTGCAGTGAGAAGGTGCGCAGGATAAGGGAGTCAAGGAGTTTTCCGGTGAGGTGAGGGCGCAAACAGTGCGATACGGTTCCTTATGTCTTGACCGTTGGATGGTTTCCGAAATTTGTGGTAGTGATTAGTGTATTATGTGGAGGAGAATGGTCGTAGATTCAGGATTGGAACAACCTCCTGAAAGCTAAATGGGTCCATTCGCCAATTGCCACGTGTGACTCACTAATTAATCATAGTGGATTCTTCTTTTAGTGTTTGAATTGATTAGTGATAATGACGGAGTTGATAATTTATTTTATTTTAGGTAAAAATTTATAAGCAGAGGTTAATGGTTTACTACGATTCTGCAGAAATGTTCCAACTCCTCGCGAAGAGTAGAAGAAATCAAGAAGAAAAGATACAAATCTCCATAAAAAATCACCTGAAAAAAATAAGAAACATTATTCAAGGTATTGTTTTACTGTTCTTTTAGGTTTTAAAAGATTTCAAAAAAAAATATACTGTCTCCCCCTATATGCAGAGATTAATCCAAAATTTAATTCTAAATTTTTTTTTACTAAAGATATGAGACTCGAACCCACAATTTCTTAATTGAGTATAGGGAGACTATGCCATTTGAGCTATTATTCATTGCCATAAATTTAATTCCAAATTAATGTCTCAATAAATGTGGTATTGCATGAATTGAATTTTTATGTTACGTACTTTTGGAAGGGGGTTTCGAGTTTTTAATTTGAATATAGAACCAAAGAATGTGTTGAACTCGCGTATGGGGAGGAGGGGTACTTCACCTCGTTGTGGGATCAGATGAAGCAGAATTCGGACTTTGTGAGTTGTGTCCCTGAGAATGTAAAAAAAAAATTACCCAGAACAAACAAAACGGAGGGTCCGAATTTCATGTTTCAGATTTCAAATTCCATCAGCTGCAAATCGGACCGGATCATGCGATTTGTGAAGCAAAATTTCGTGAACAAAGAACTCGCATGGTCCGAGTTGTATACTCTGAGTTTTTTCAATTTTTTTAACACAAATTGGACCCTCCAATTTGTGTACTCCCACAATTTAAAAAAACACAAAAAATTATCATGTTAAAGTAGATCACTTATTTTACTTCCATATCAAAATTTTTTTGCCTTCTCTCAACAAGGGATTCAAAATGTTTAATATAAGAAAAGATCAATTTTATGGTGTCTATGAGTTTTTGCCTAAATTTTATTTAATTTATTTTTTGTAATAAGTTTTAATTTTTTAAAAATTATTTATTTTTATATCTTTTAAATTAAATAATAACTTTTAACCATTTTTAATAAATAAGTACCAGTGTACCACCTTTAGGAAATCATAGCATTCACCATAAGAAAATTATTGATTAAAAATGGAGAAGTATTTGAAATAATCCTTGTCCATAATAAACTTAGGTGGATTTGCCATTTAACTTGTCTACATTGTTGGTATAGAAAAAAAATTAATATTACTTTTAATCTATTATTTAAAACTTTTAAGTTTAGTTTTGTTCAACGTTTTTTAATTTGAATATGGAAGTTTTTAATTTGAATATGGAAGTAAAATTGGTGTTGAATTCGAACATGGGGAATACAGGTACTTCACAGTTATGTGGTGTCAGTAGAACAACTCGGAGGGTCCGGCGTTGGATATTCCATTTCATGAAAAAATTGACAACAACAAATAACTCGGAGGGTCCGTTTTCTAGCTTCCAAAATTCATATTTGCTCAACCACAAGTCGGACCATACGATTTGTTAAGCAAAATTTTAAAATCAAACGACTCGCATGGTTCGATTTATGTATTCGGAATTTTTTCAATTTTTTTAACACAAATCGAACCTTCCGATTTGTGTACTATGAATTTTTTTCACTTTTTTAAACACAAATCGGAGGGTCCGATTTGTGTACTCCCACAATTTTAAAAAACACCAAAAATTACCATGTTAAAGTATATTACATATTTTACTTCCATATCAAAATTTTTTAGCCTTTGTTCAACTATGTACCAAAATAAATATACACATATACCATATGTTATATATATATATATCACATGTGAACATGTTCTAGGCTTCTAGCTAGCTAGCATGCCATATGAATGTGAAGTCTACCACAAAATAATCATAAACGTAATAATAACGACACTCTTCTCAGTTCTCACTCCAGATATATGTCATCTTTATAAAAATAAAAATAAAATGAAAAAGAGAGAAGCTGAATCTATTTGATGTTGTTTATTGAGAATTTAAGATTAAGATGCCCGTGGTTTGAACTGAAAGGACAAGTAGAAATATTTTTCTGTTGGAAATGAAAACGATTGTGTCAAGCAACTTGTGGCAATTCTTTTCTCAAGCACACTTTAATTTTTTTAATTTATAAGGACGTAACTATCTCTCACTAGTTTCTTTTTTGGCCAAATATTATTGGCATTGTTGCCTTGCAATGAAATGTGGGATTCACTTGTTTTCCCTCAAAAACAAAGTAGGATATTAGAGTGCAAATGAATGTGAGATATAAGTGCGACTTAAGCTATATGTTTTGAGGTGCCAATGAGCCTCAATTGTAAGAAGTGTGTGAGTGTGTTGTGTACTTAGAATTGAGAATTGTCTAATTTATTGAGGTATTTAAAATTGGGTTGCCCGATCCATTAACAAAAAAAAAAAGCTATATGTTTTGTGGCCGATGATCTCACAATGTCTTTGTTGTAAAGGGTTACAGTGAAAATTATTAAGATGTTTATAATTCTTTTCTCAGTATATAGAAAACGTTATGTTAAATGGCAATACTCTTTAGTTAAATCGCAAGTAAATATTCAACTTGCTTACTCTCTACTTTAAAATAGGATGAGATAATTTCTGTCAATAAAATATATCTGATCTTATTTTTATTTCTGACTAAAGTAAGTTAAGGTGGTCTTTTTATCATTTTTTAAGCCAACATAGTATTTAACTTTAATGAAAAAAAATTTGGAAGTATAGTACAAAAGAAGTTGGGTATTTTTAATTATCACTAAATGTGATTAGAAGATAAATAGTTTAAGAAAGAGTAAAGTAAGAATAAAGAGAAATTATTAGCATTCATCAAGTATGACTATTGAATTCATGTACTAGCTTCTTGCACTATTTTCGACGTTGGACTTATTAGCTTCTCAAAGACACACCTATTAACTTACTTTAATTAAAAACAAAAGATCAAATCGAATATATTTTATTGATAAAGATTATTTTATTTTATTTTAAAATAATCTCTTTAAAATTTAAAAATTATTTAACCAAATATAATTGTTATTATTTTGATTTAGTAAAAATTATTTTTAATTTAAAATTTAATTAAAGTAATCTTTAATCAAATATATTAAAATTAAATTATCTAAATCTTTTATTTTTAGTTTTTTATGTAGTTACCAACTACCAGTCATAATTTTGCGTATAATCTTTCTTGATAATTTCAATTTTATAATCTTTAATTTCGAATCCAAAGTGACCTATTGTGCATAAGATAAGAAGATAAGAAATTTTTTTTTTAATCAAAGATATGAGACTCGAATTCGCAATCTTTTAATTGAGTATGGAAGACTATGTCATTTGAGTTATTACTCATTGGTAAGAAGATAAGAAAATTTGGAAAGATAGGAGACTCGAATCCGCAACCTCTTAATTGAGTATGGGGAGTCTATGCCATTTGAGCTATTACTCATTGGCTTAAATTTGGAAAGATTGGAGACTCGAACCTGCAATCTTTTAATTGACTCAAATAGCATAGACTCCCCATACTCAATTAAAAGGTTACGAGTTTGAGTCTCCTATCTTTTCAAATTTTTGCCTAAAATGATATAGTCTTCCCATACTCAATTAAGAAGTTGCGAGTTCGAATCTCTTATCTTTAATAAAAAATAAAAAAAAGATAAAAAAATTAATAGATACTATAATAAAAATTTTATAATTATTTTTATATGAATATATTTATTTTTTTGACTTTGGACAATAAATTGTATGGTTAGATTAAGTTAAACGAGAGGGGCAAGAAAAACATGCCTATTCACTTAGAAATCAAAATCACGACCGCAAGAATAAATACATAGCCTAGTGCGTGTATCACACTGCACACTCTTACCACTGTCATTCTCAATCCAAGTTGCACGGTTCCTTTCGGGGATCACTGACGTGTACGGTCCAGATTCAAAGTCGAGTCACAAATAGATTCTCCCTCGTGTGATCCCTATATAAACCTTCCATTTCTTCTCTCTTCTCTCTAATTCGCCACTCTCACGTTATTATGTTTTGTTTTTTCTAATTGAAAAGGAGAATTATTATTACGATTTTTTCGCATTTCTTCTTTCTCAGCGAAAAAAAGTTCTATTGCTTCATCCACGCTTCGCATCTGAAGACCTGAACACCTTCTAATTCCCGATCTATCTCGTAATTCAGATCTGACACTCCGCGAAATCTTGGATTCAGTTTGATTTTGATTGCCTTGGTTTTTTTTTTTTGAACATTGAGAAACCCTAAATTTCACCAGATCTTGAAGAAACACAACTTGGAAACCCTAACTTTAAATTTCGCCCTAAAATCCGCGAGTTTGTTTTTTATTTTTTATTTTCTTGATTTAAAACAGAGAGAGAGAGAGAGAGTGTGTGTGCCTTTTTGTGTTTATTGTGGGCTGGATTGGATTTTATTCGATTCGATTGGATTCATTTATGGTTTTTAGATTTTCTGATTGTGAGAACTTGAAGGCTATAAAATCGGAAGGTATGGAGAGGGGGGTAGGCGATGTGGAAGAGGGTGAGATTTCCGATTCTTCTATAGAAGAGATCACTGAAGAGGTTTTCAAAAACAAAGAGGCTGCTAAGTTGAACAGCAGCAACAGCAGCAGCAACAACAACAACAAGCAAAAAGGAAGCGATCCTAATGTTTGGACTGTTCATGATCTATACTCCAAGTACCCTACTATATGCCGTGGCTATGGTTTGGTTAATCTAGCTTGGGCAACAGCTGTACAGAACAGGTCCCTTAACGAAATTTTTGTAATGGACGTTGATCCTGATTCGAATGCAAATGCTAATGCCAGTGCTGCCATGTCTTCCAATCAATCGTCTTCTGGGTCTGCTGGTGTTAAGGAGAATGCAAGTGAGGTGGTGATTGTGGATGATGATAAGGAGGAAGGAGAGTTGGAGGAGGGTGAGATTGATGATGATGGCGCTGACCCTGAAGCATCAGTTACAGAGAGGGTTCAGAGTGTTGGTGAATGTGGTGTAGTTGCTTCTGATACTGATTCCACATCTGATAACCTCAGTGTTAGGGAGGTTCTTGAGGGTGTTACAGTTGCTAATGTGGAGGAGTAAGTGAAGAACTGTTGATGGGTTTTTGTTTGTTTCAACTAATTTGCTGACATTGGAGTTTATTCTCACTGAATCGATTTTGTTTTATTTGTGGCTATTTGTTCTTGTAGATCGTTTGAGGGGACTTGCTCTAGGCTGCATAAAACTTTGCAGCGATTGCCTGATGTGCTTTCTGGACTTGAGGTTTCTGAAAGGGATGATCTTGTTCTCTTGGCATTTAAAGCAGTTGAATTAGTATATTCTGTAAGACCCTTGTGATTCCCCCCATGTGGCTTCTCTAGATATCATGTGTTGCTCTTCTGTGGATTGTTTCACGATATTTACTTGTTCATTGTAGGTATTCTCCTTCAAGGACGGTTCACGAAGGGAACAATGCAAGGATACCATTTTAAGGTCCTCAACGTATAAATTTTTCACTCAGTAGTTTTGTATTCTATGAAGATACAAACTTGAAGTACCTTCTTTCACTAACATGTGTCGCCTTGGTTGAAATTTCTGTCAGATTACTCTCTTTGGTAAAGGATCAGCTTGCACAATTGTTCTCTCCTGATAATATGAAAGAGGTGATGCTTCATACAGTTTAGTTTTGGAAATAATTTTAACTTCATTAACACAATGTTCAATCTAGAGAAAGTAAGGTAAGAGTCAGAAACATTGTTTCTCAATTATGCAGATTCAGGTAATGATTTCTGCTGTTGATTCTATTGGTGCTATAGACAATATTAAGGCTTGTGCCAACGAGACACAACTGGTGATCAAGGAGATAATGACTAAGGAAATTTCAGCTGTGAAAGCTGGGGAATTTGTTTCTTCTAGCAAGCATTTAAACACTAATTCAATAGGTTCATTGGAAGTTTTGAAATATGGACAAAGTAATATTAAAGGCAGAGGGATTCTACTCCCACTGTTAGACCTTCACAAGGATCATGATATAGACAGCTTACCATCACCCACGCGAGAAGCACCGTCATGCATTCCTGTTAGCAAAGCATTTTCTGTTCAAGAGGGAACGGTTGGATCTAGGTTGCCTGCTAGTAAGATAGAGTCTGGGAAGATGGAAGTTGAAACCGAAGATTCTAAGTTTCATCACTATGAGACTGATGCTTTGAAGGCTGTTTCCACATATCAACAGAAATTTGGTAGAAGTTCTTTTTTTACATATGATAAACTTCCAAGTCCAACACCTTCAGGTGATGGTGGAAATATGGATGTTGATGCAACTGAGGAGGTCTCAAGTGCTCCTAAGGGTGCTTCTTTGAGAAGCAATAAGACAACCATTTCAGAGCAACCACCTGTTTCTTCTAGTTCTATTGATGGTTCTAGTGTGCATGGACTGATTACCTCAAGAACTGATGCTCCAGTTTCTGGATCGTACCCTATGAAAACATCAGCTAAGAGTAGAGATCCTAGGCTGCGATTCATTAATTCCAATTCCAGTGCTACCGAACATGCTGGAATGATGATGTCAAGAAAGCAAAAGGCTTCTGAAGATCCTTCTCTCGATGTTGCCGTAGCAAAGAGACTAAAAAGTTCATTGGAAAATACTGAGCTTAATACAAGAGAAATAAGAACTACAACTGGAAATGGTGGTTGGTTGGAAGAGAATAATGTTATTGGGTCTCAGTTAATAGAAAGGAACCATTTAAAGGAGAATGTGGATTTTCAACCCAGAAATACTATGACAGTGAGCAGTTCCCTTCCTGTTTCTGGTAATTTCAATGTGACTAATAATGGAAAGGAGCAGGCACCGGTTACAAGTAATATCAACCCAGCTTTTCCTGCTTTGCTCAAGGATATTGCTGTAAATCCAACCATGTTGCTAAATATACTTATGGAACAACAGCAGCGATTAGCAGCTGAAGCCAAAAAGCCATCTGATCCTGCTATGGGTACGGTGCAATTACCAATCCAAAATTTGGCAATGGGGCCAAATACAACCGTTAGTATTGGTCCATCAATGACCGCTGGTATTCAGCAAAAGTCAACTGGACCCTTACCGGTTTCATCGCAAGCAACTTCGACGGTAAATATGTCTTAAAAAGTATTCTATTGCTGCATGGATATGGCCACATGTACTGGTATACAGTATGTTGGTTATAACAAATTTCTTAAAGTTAGGGTACAGATGCATGTCCATATGAATCATATTCACAAACACAAACAATAGCATAATTAAATAAGACTTTAGTGCCTTAAACTCTCAAGCTTTCAAGAAAGCATTACAAAAATATATTAAACATGCAAAAATGTCAACAGTAGTAGAGGATTTGAGGTGGCAAAGTAATGGTTCGATCCACTAAAGTACAAACCATATAGTCTTCTACTCTGCTTGCAGCCTTATATTTTCCAAGTATCATCTTGGATTTAAGTTTAACATTACCACGTTTTTTCTTTGTACTAAATAATCTGGTTCTGAATATGGCAACCATTGAGGATTATCCATGTAACATCATAGAGTACAAACTGCTTAAGTCAAGTTCGAATTATCTATTTCTTCTATTCCTCATTATTGAGAGGTCTAACTTTAAAGTTTTAACTTCTTTATACTCAATCTAAACTAGGTTTTTAATTTTAACTCTTAATGACACAGACACAAATCCTACAAGATGATCCAGGGAAGATTCGCATGAAACCACGTGATCCACGGCGTATTCTCCATGGTAACTCTCTACAGAAAAGTGGGAGTATGGGGAGTGAGCAATTCAAATCCGATATATCCCCTGCATTAAACAACCAGGGAACTGGGGACAATGTCAATGCCCTGAAACCAGAGGTTCGAGCTGAAACAGAGCTTGCACCACCTGATATTGCCCGACAGTTCACCAAAAATCTGAAAAATATTGCTGATATTGTGTCTGTTAAACAAGAATCTTCTAGCATATCTTCTGCTTCTGTACCCCTGAAATCTGATAGAGCAGAACCGACGGCTGTTGTGTCTACTGCTCAGAACCTGTCGACTGGCAATGCATCAGCTTCCTCAAAGTCTCAGGGTACATGGGGAGATGTTGCGCATCTTTTTGAAGGCTATGATGAGAAGCAAAAGGCTGCTATTCAGAGAGAGAGGGCTAGGAGGATAGAGGAACAGAATAAGATGTTTGCTGCTAGGAAATTATGTCTTGTTTTGGACCTAGATCACACCCTTCTTAATTCTGCTAAGGTAATTTGTGTCGATGGGTTGTCTGTGTATGGAAATTTCTATAGTTGCCTATTAACCTTTTTCTCAGTTTGTTGAAGTTGATCCCGCGCATGATGCGATATTGAGAAAGAAAGAAGAGCAAGACCGAGAAAAGACTCAGAGACAACTTTTTCGCTTTCCACATATGGGAATGTGGACTAAACTAAGGCCAGGGATCTGGAATTTCTTGGAGAAGGTAATATCAATTCTTCAATATGCTTTAAGCATGACATCATACTGAGGCTTGATTTTGAAATAAAAAATTTACTTATCCAAATGCTATACAGGCTAGTAAGCTATATGAGTTGCATCTCTATACAATGGGGAACAAGTTATATGCAACAGAAATGGCAAAGATCCTCGATCCAAAGGGAGTTCTGTTTAAAGGCAGAGTTATTTCTAGAGGTGATGATGCTGATTCAGTTGATGGTGATGAGAGAGTTCCCAAAAGCAAGGATTTAGAAGGGGTTTTGGGAATGGAGTCAGCTGTCGTAATTATAGATGATTCTGTTAGAGTCTGGCCTCATAACAAACTTAACCTGATTGTGGTGGAAAGGTAAGTGAAGCATTCATATTAAACTTACAGAAGTCTTTCCTGCTTTCATATATTTGGTGGTTCCTTCATCCCTGTATTAAGTTAAGATATTATAGGTACACATACTTCCCCTGTAGTCGACGTCAATTTGGACTTCCTGGCCCTTCTCTTCTTGAGATTGATCATGACGAGAGACCTGAAGCTGGAACTCTAGCATCCTCTTTGGCAGTAAGTTTATTGTTTTTTTCTTCTTTGGCAGGCAGATTTAAATGATTTGGCAGTGCGTAATCACTTCTTTTCCACAAGCAGGTTATTGAGAAAATACACCAAATCTTCTTTTCTTCTCCATCCTTACACGAAGTGGATGTAAGAAATATCCTAGCGTCAGAGCAGAGAAAAATCTTAGCTGGTTGTCGAATAGTATTTAGTAGGGTATTTCCTCGTGAAGAAGCCAATCCTCATTTACACCCATTGTGGCAGACAGCTGAACAATTTGGTGCTGTTTGTACAAACAAGCTTGATCATCAGGTTACTCATGTAGTGGCAAATGCACCTGGAACTGATAAGGTATCGTTTGACTTCTACTCTGGGTGTTGTTATGGTGTCTCTGCCTGTCTACATGACATAATTTTGATATTTATTTATTTATTTATTTGTATCAAGCATATAGAACGGATTTATTTTTTTGCAATATTGCAGTGAATAATAGACTCATAATAGTGATGCACTTGATGGAATAAAATTGGTACCAATTGCAGCAGTTCAGTGCGAAAACGCTCATTGGAAGTGTTATTATTATCTGTGGTTTAATCCAGAGAAGTGGATAGTAAACCACGGTTATCCACATCCATATATGTGATTCCCATTTGTAACAATTTGTTCTTGAATCATGGTGTATCAAATTGTACTTGGGGAAACTTCAGCATTTGCTTTCTTATTTTTGACAAAATCAAGAGGATAGTGCTTTTTTGTCTCTTAAAGCAAGAAGAAATTCATGAACGTCAAATGCATTTCTTTCCTTAACCTGCTCCCACTTGGACCAAACATGTGAAATCCTACCAGAGTTTGATTTTCTTAATTTTGATGTTTGACTGGTGCACTTGCTTTTTCTTGTCTTCAGCAGGTGGCTTGGGCTGCTAGCCAAGGAAAATTTATTGTGCATCCTGGATGGTAAATATCTCTTCTCTATAACTATTTTCCTTTGGCCGGTTTTTCCATCTAAATTTGACTTGCCATTCTAAATTTGACTTGCCATGCTTCTTTCTCCCTCCCTCCATTTTGTATAAATAACAGGGTGGAAGCATCTGCGTTGCTTTATAGGAGGGCCAACGAGCAAGATTTTGCCATTAAATTATAAAATATAAAGGACCTAATTCTCTTTGGTAAACTAAAATATGTGAAACATAAATCAAGAAACACATTGATTTTGGCTGGGGGTTGTGAAATCATTAGATCAGAACTGGTTAGAGGAGACAATTTTGACCCTTAAGCCCGCCCGTTGGAAATGGCAGTTGGCGGGTGTATAACTTACACTCCGACTGGCCAGTAGCTCAGGAGATGACGGTGGACTGTATGGATGGCTAGATGATTCTTGGGGGGGGAATTTTTCATCTGGTTTTGGTGCCGAAGTTACCTGAAAGAAAGGATGAGTTTAACTGATTGCGGAATTAGGTAAGTGAGAGATGGTGTGGCTTGAGAATGGCTTCCAATAAATTTTGCTGAGATGGGTGTCAAGAGTGAAATTACTGATCCAAAATTTAGAAGGGGGAAATATGTATTGCTGACTAAGCAAAGGTAATGGCCTAAACTATAGGGCTAAAATGTGAAAAAAGAGGTTTATACTGAGGAGATATTGACTGAACCTAAATTAAGGAAGAACAACTCCTATATTAGCAGCAGTTCATGGAGAAGGGGCCCTGGAATTTTTTTTCTTTATTTGGGGGGAAGTGAATTGACAGATGACAAGGAAATTAGTCTGATAAATTCAAAGTGTAGATCAGTGTCAGTGTATAGTTCAATTCCTAGGGGCCTAAGCTTAATCAATAATCAACCTACCATCCCACCAAAACAATAAAAATTGGAAGGGATGGTGGAGGATAGAAAGTTGATTAGGAAAGTTTGCCTTAACCATTCCGAAAATATGGTCAGGTCTGTGTCAATCTGGTTGCTTTGCTGCTTCTGCCTTCAATTCATTTCAACATTGAGTTTCTTCACAACAATTCAATTGGGAAATAGCAACATTTTTTCTAAAAATGACAATATTATTCTTGATGTCATAAATTTCAGTGAATTGAGTTTAAATGGTTTATAAATTCAGAAGCTTACAGTAACAAGGAGTAAGAGTCTAACAATTACTACCCAAATAAGGACCACGGAAAATGATAACCCCATCCAGTTGTGTCATGTTATGGTCTGTCTAATTTTGGCAATATTAATGATTATTTCTCTGTCTGGCTCTCTTTGCTGGCAAGAGTGTCCATAGACTGACATTTTGTTGTAATTGAAGTGTCCAACAAATCTCACTCATTTCAACGTTTAAAAATCAGTTGAATAATGATAATAAAGTTCACAATTCAGGTTGATTAATTGTTTAATTTTTAAGTCACATAAACTATACCTTAGAAATTATAATGGTTTTACAAGATCTTTAAATGAATAAAATGTCAATAATTTGACATAAATGCCGATTTTATATTAATTGATATGATTTTATAAGACCATTTAATATTATTTTATTCATAATGTTAAGTAAATTATATGAAAAATAAAAATATTAAAGAAGATATTA
>NC_029788.2:131306242-131306585 GCF_000816755.2 Arachis ipaensis | reverse complement strand
AAATTTATTCTAAATATTTAAAAGATATTACTGTGTCGAATTTTTAATATTAATAATGTATTAAAATTATTGTGAGAAAGTCTGCTTCAGATTCCTTTATAGCTATAAAATAATATTCAAATTTAGATAAAAGCTTCAAATTAGATTGAGATATTTCCCAAAATTAAAAAGTATCGTGTTAGAGTTATACCCTTAAATTTGTTTTGGTTATGCAGAATTCACTGTGAAACTAGAAATTTATGAGTTGGAGTCCAGTTAAGTTAAATTAAAAGGGAATTATTTCTTGAAATACAAAAAATATTTTCAAAAAAAATATTATATATATTTTTGTTAAATTTAATTT
>NC_029788.2:131304786-131306193 GCF_000816755.2 Arachis ipaensis | reverse complement strand
TAGAAATGTATCTAATTAAGTATTGTTACATTAGCAAATAAATTATATTTTACAATTGTTTTATAAATGATCATATAAAAATATGAATATGATTGAAAAATTTTATAGAATGATTTACACCATCACTACATTATATAAACCTTTTTTTTTTTCATTTGAAGTCACGCCTTCATTCCATGTCTTAAATGCTGGATGGGTTTGGTTGATAAAGTTGGTTTGCATTTAAAATTACTAAACTTTAGACCATACATCAAGTCGTAGGTTGGACATGATTGACTTTACAAACCTAACCCAACTAGTAACATAATTCAATTAAGTATATAGCTCATTCAAAACAACAATAAGCAGCATGTTCACATCACCTAATCACGAAATCTTATTTAATTTAGCATAACTACTCATTTATCCAAAGTTCCAAACATGTTTACCTTTACGATGTTAAGTTTCAGTACCCTTAATTGGAGTCTATCTTATTTAATCAAGCATTTGAAATCCCATGAGATGCATGAATATAATATCTAGACATCGATTTTTGTATTACCAAAGCCTTGAACCTGAAACCGTTGGTTAAAGAAAAGGAGTAATTAGGAGTCTTAGACCCGTTTGGATAGGTTCATAAGTGACTTTTTTTAATTTTTAATTTATAAAAAAATATAGTATTAATATCTGGTACAATTTTTAAAATAAAATTGTAACTTTCTAAAAAATTATTTTGGTACTTAAGGAGAAGTTAAAAAAAATGATTTCTCTCATAATAAAAAGTTTTTTTTATCGTTTTTCTCTTAAAATAAGTACTTTTATAACTAAAAAACCAAACACAAAATAACTTATTTATAAGTTACTTTTAATACAAGCATTTATTGTTTAAGTTATTTCTTCAAAAGTAACTTAATTAAGTTATTTACCCAAATTGAGCCGTCTATTTTTCTAATTATCTTCTTAATATTTAAATGAGCAAAATTTAAATATATATGTTATTTTTGAAAATATTAAAAAATAAAAAATTTAAAACTTTTTTATTTAGCAATTTAAAAAAAAAACAAATTAAGAGAATAAATTGGAATTTTTAGTATTTTCTTGGCACACTAATCGACAATATGTTCGGATTCATTTTCTACTCTCTATTCTACAATTACATTAGACTTTCAAGTTCAACTCAACCCAACTAACAATAGGGTTAGGTCGGATAAAAGGGTAAAAAGAAAATTTGGTATGAGTGAAAATGTGGAATTAAAAGCTAGAAACATTTAAAAAAAACCACCAACCACATCTCCTTTGAATTCCATCTTGTGTCACCTTTAATTCTCATAGGCATGAATACTTGTAACACTTTTTTGGATACATATATCTATCCATACTAAATCAACGTGGGTCCTAATTTGTGATAATTAACTTTCCCTTTTCCCT
>NC_029788.2:131302805-131304694 GCF_000816755.2 Arachis ipaensis | reverse complement strand
TTCAGTTCTTTTTTATTAAAAAAGACATAAAATCTTTGAATATAATATTTTTGTCTATATCTTATTTGCTAAATATAATTTTGTGTCTTTATATTACTATTTCAGTATTTCATACCTATAAATAAATGTAGACTTAAATATTGAATGGTTGAGCAGCATGTTACCACTCAAGTTCGATTATTTAATTTGATGTTTTAACCTGTGTATATGTGCTTTTATATTTATTTATTTGTTTATTCATTTTACTATCTTTGACTAACTAGGGTTGTTAACTTGTTATAGTAGTGCTCTTTAGTTTTTAGTTTTTACTTTTCACTCGAGTTAAATATTTTCAACTTTAATTTGCGAGGCTTATTATAACTTCAGAATAAAGAACGTGATTTATGCTAATCAAAACACTTCATGTAATTGTAACTTGTAACTAACTAACTAAATCTAAATTCTTGTGCATTCTATGTTAAAATCACTGTGAATATTATAATTTCATCTACACATTAGGAATATGATGTTAACTTGCATTTCATTCAACTTGGAAAATATATATTTTTATGATTCTACTTAAATGAAAACATATATTTGTATGCAAGGTACCCCATATGCTAGCAATAACAGAATTTTTAAAATTTATTTAACGAAGGAGGAGGAACAATGAGAAGAAATTAAAGAGGAAGAAACATGACACTCCAAAATCTTAAAAGAAAAAGAAGCTAAGGGGGGAAAAGTAGATTATTGGAAATTGCATCTTTTTTTATTATGTTTTCTTTTTTACACCGGGGCGAGGTAATTAATTATGTATATGATATAGTAACATATAAAGGTCATATTAATTATGAGGTGAATTCTACCCAATCCCCTCTAAAATAACATGTAAGTTACCCTTCATGATGTGTCACATTTTAATTGGTCATTACTTAACTATAGTTGGGTTATTTTGTAATTTATTATTTGAGATGGGTAATTGTATAATTTCTTAAAATATTAAAATTCTACCCCATTAATTGAAGCACGTTCTCACGCCATCTCTTTCTACAGTGCATCATTCCTTAACGAGTCGTTGAATTTCCATGGCTTGTAACTTCTTCGTTCTTCCCAGTATAGTCAGCACCGACTTCCAGTATAGTCAGCACCGACTTCATTGCTATCTCATGTCTTCTCACTCAATCTCTTTTTTTCTTTTTACCATGGATCATTCCTTACCAATATAATTAATGGTTAGTTTGGTTATTAAATTTTTTTCATTAAAAATAATATATGGAATATATATTCATATGTAAAATATAATTATATAATTACCCATCTCAAATAATAAATTACAAAATAACCCAACTATAGTTAAGTAATGACCAATTAAAATGTGACACATTATGAAGGGTAACTTACATGTTATTTTAGAGGGAGTTGGGTAGAATTCACCTAATTATGATTAGCACTTGATCACGTTGGTTAAAGCTTCTCCCTACTTGCTTGCCAAGCCAAGCTTGTCTTTGTGTGATGAATACATACATATATTTTCTTAACCGACCATGCTAGAGTGCTATAATCATTTATATTTGAAAAAAGGATAAATAGATCCCTGACCTTTTGTCTTGTGGACATTTTTGTTTTTGACCATTAAAAAATATTTTTAAGTTTCTGACATTCACAAAATTTGGACGGATCAGTGCCTCCGTCTAAATGCCTCTGTCAGGGACTGATCCGTCCAAGTTTTGTGAAGGTCAGGGACTTAAAAGTATTTTTTAATGGTCAAAGACGAAAATATTCGCGGAGTAAAATATCAGAGACCTATTTGTCATTTTCTCTTTATATTTTAATCTAATAATTTATATTTCGTAATGATAAAAAATTCTCTCTCTTACACAGGACATAATAGTCTTTCCTATTTTTTCGGT
>NC_029788.2:131297598-131302538 GCF_000816755.2 Arachis ipaensis | reverse complement strand
TAATTATTCATGTAAAATATATTAAAATATAAAATATATATTAAAAATAAATTAAATAATATATATTTATATATAAATACATAATAATTAATTTAGTATTTAATTTTTAATATATATATTTGTTTAAGAAGGAAAATAAAAAACCTTCATAACCAAGATTTTATAGAGCAATATATTATTAGATCAAACAATAGTTCAATATATGTTTCTGAATCGATAGCATAATAACCCGGCGTTACATATCATCATTTCAATGCAATAATTATATATGATAAGCTACAAATTAAAGGTTAACCAAACACATGCATCCTCTCGTTGAAGAGAAATCATCATCATCATATTTGGCCTTGCTCATGAAAATAATTATGATTATATATCCATGTTGATATGATCATCATCATGTCTTGATGTATTTAATATATGTTAATATTAATATTCGAATCAAACAACATTATTATTGCATCCAGCACATGCTACTGTAGATGGGGCCTTTAACTTGCAAAACAATAAAAAGTGATTGAGTGTTGGATAAGTCCAAATAGAGATAGAGAATGAGTTCAAAATCACCTTTACATAGAAGAATAGAGGCACTTTTTAATTTAGATGTAGGAGAGAAAATGGTGTAAGACGTAGATATGGAGTGTATAGGTGTTTTATGCAAGTGTGGTGTCAGAAGTAAAAATCGGACCGTCCGATTTTTGAGCACACAAATCGGACTCTTCGATTACCTTTACCAAAATATAAATTTTCTCTTCCATACTAATCGAATTGTCCGATTAATAAGTTTATTTTTTTTTACAAAGAAATCGGATGGTCCGATTTTTTCATTCCTATTTTAAAAAAAGCTGTTCTCACATTCATGTCTAGCATCCAAATTTTCTATAATAATACACAACACACATATTTCGCATATCCAAAAAAATGAGCCGAATAGAAGGTATGGTAATATATATTGTTTGTTTTTCTTTCCTTTTTCTTTATTTCCCCATGCGCATCTTTCTACTAAAAACAAGCTTTTTCTATTATCACAACAAGATAGAGAAGAGTAACCATTAACCACTATATAATAATATATTAACATTCATGCATTCTGTAACTAATATATATATATGTGCATATATACTTAATTTATTATTCATTTCTGATGCACACATTTCGATCATCCTTGTGCATGAGCTCATAGTTTAGCACAAAGACCTGTAACGCGTGCCATTTTGAAACTAGGTATATCAATGGCAGTTATAGATTCCCACTATATAGCGCCATGTATAAAGCGCCAACAATTAATTAACCCAACAATGTTTAATCCTATTATTATTATTTATTTTTTTCATGTATATAAAAATCAGTTAATAATTAAAAATAAATGAACGTAAAATGAAATATTCAAAACTAAAAACATCTAAAAATAAAAATAAAATATTATTTTGATCCTCAATATTTAGGTAAGTTCTAATTTGGTTCATAATGTTTTAAACGTGATATTTCAGTTTCAAAATGTTCCAAACATTCTATTTCAGTCCAGAAAAGCTTAAACAGATTCAATATTATTCCACCATTAAATTTGACATGAACAATTAGCATATTGAAGAGTCAATAATGTTTGATTTCAGTACATAAGTAAAATCGATCTACCAATAATTACCAATTTAAAATTTTTCTTTGATTCTGGATCGTTGATTATTGATGAATATGATTTTGGAATTTTTTTATAAGAAGGAAATCGAGAAAAAGAAGTGTTACGAGAAGATTTTGGTTATGTTTTTCGAATACAAGAAAGAAGATATGACTTAACAATAATGTTGTTAATGTCTACGTTACTTGTTCTGTTAACTATTTGTGTCAAATTTAACAGTAGGACAATATTGAACCTGTTTAAAATTTTTTGGGACGAAAATAGGACGTTTGAAATATTAGATACCAAATTAAGATTTGGCTTAAATATTAGAGACCAAAATAGTACTTTATCCTAAACAAAACATTTGAAAATAAAACAAAATAAAATTAATTTAAAATTAAAATTTAAGATTTAAAATTTAGAATTTAGAATTTAAGATAGGTCGAGATTACAGCTGGTGGCTGATTGGCGATAGTAATAGGTAGGGGTGTAAGTTACCGAACCGAACCGAAATTTACCGTAAAATCGAGCCAAAATTTACAACAACCAAATAGAAAACCAAAAAAATTAGTTTTTTTTTTTTGTTTTTTCCCGAATTAACCCGATCAGTTCGGTTCGGTTTTCGGTTGGTTCGGCAGAAATCGAATCGAACCGACCAAACTAAAGAAGTGGCTTATTATTTTAGTAATGCATTGAAATAGAAATTTTAGACTTAACAAATGTGTTTGTTTTATGTTTAGTTGTTGGAATGAGTTAAAATTGTGTTAAATTTAAATGTAATGTAATGTTATTTCAGTTTATTGATTGTTTTAAACATCATTTTACTGAGATTAATTTTCTATTAGTTAGGATTTAAAAACCAAAAAAATCAACCAAATCAAACTGTTTTTAGTTCGGTTCGATTAAATTTGATTATTGTACAGACAATAAACCGATTAATTAGTACTTTGTGAAAATCAAATAAATCGGTTTAATTGATTTTTGGTCTAAAACCGAATCATACTGAACCAATAACACCCCTAATAATGGGTGATCGGTGGTAGGGGTGATAATGTTGAAAGAAAGTAAAAAGAAATGAGAAGAAATTAAAAAAAAAATAGAAGAGAAAAAAAGTTAATGATCGAGTCTAATTATTTATTGGTTGAAATTAATTGTTTTTAATTGGCTCTCTAATGAGCTTTAATTTATATTACCACTTGCTAGCTGCAACAAATTAAAATTAATTCAGTACGTATATCTATATAATATAATATAAAATCTAATTATCTAATGTTATTCTTTCAACTCATAATATAATTCTTCGTTACACGTAGACTTTGGGAGCATTCTCATTTCTCAATCAACAGCAACAAGTATTCCCCTTTGATCCGTGATTACGGGCAAAGATTCAGCTCCATTCTTCGTAATTGGTAGATACGCTACTTGATTAGGTCCCAATAGGATAGGTGCATGTTTCACAATTCAAATGTTAGTTTTTGGCCAAAAAAGTTTTCCAAATTAACTATTAATTCTAGCATGACGAGAAGACTCTGTTTTTTTGTTTTTTTGTTTTTTTCTTTTGGATGGAGAGTGGAGAGGCTGTTTTATATTTACTATTTATTGGTGTCTCCATCATTATTACATATTAACAACTCCTAAAAAGGCAAGAGGATTGGATATTAGGGATACTTCCTGTGTTAACAAGGCGTTTCTGGAAAAGTTAGTATGAGATTGTCTAAATAATAGTGAGAAGTTATGGGTGCAGGTTCTGAAGCATAAATATCTCAGGAATCAATCTGGTATGAACGGAAACAGTAGAAATTCTTCATCGGCTACCTGGAAGAACATTGTTAGTGCCTATGAGCATCTCAAGGAAGGGCTTCATTGGAATATTGGAGATGTCCACAAATCAGTTTGGTATGATGAGTGGACTCCTTTTGGTAAGCTTCGCAACCTTGTTCCTTATGTACATATTTCTGAATCAGATTTCATGGTGGCTGACTTGTGGAAAGGGGTGTCTTGGGAGGTTGATAGTCTTACCACGCCTATTCCGCATGAGATTAAGCAATTTATTTGTGGTCTGAGATATCCTAGTTTGACTGAGTTGGAGCCACAGTGAGAGTGGTGGCCTGCAGCAACAAAAAAGTATAGTGCAAGGGAGGGTTACAGATGGTTATTAAATAAAATATTAAATTGGAATGCCAACAGTAATTAGAACTGGTTGTGGAACACAAACATTCTAGAGAAGTTCAAATTTACTATGTGGCTTAGCTTACATGATACTCTACCAACTGAGACCTTTCGATTCAAGCGGCATTTAACTTCTTCAGATATGTGTAAGAGATGTAACAAGGCGCAGGAGACTATGGAGCATTGCCTTAGAGACTGTGAACGATCAAAGGCAATCTGGTATATGTTGGATCCTAGTATCCTGGACTCGACGGCTGGTACTGCTCTTGAAGAGTGATTTCGGAAGGCCTTGACTAACAATGAGGCGTCCTTTGGTGCAGAGCTTTGGTGGGTATAGAGACATAGGTGCAATGACATATTCAACACTGACAACCCTTGGACAGACCATAAAGTTGTTGCCTTGGCCAGAATTACCGCCAAGGACTTACAGGTTTACAGGAATCGAAGCAATGGCTTTAGGTCTCTCCGAAATTGCCTGTGTTGGGAACCACCGGTAGGCAATAGTTTTAAAGTTAATTGTGATGCAAGCTTGCATATGGATTCAAATTTAGCGAGATTTGGGTGTATTATTAGAGATTCTAAGGGAGATTGGATCTCGGGCTGCTCTGGAAGCATTCCCCCTTGGTCTATAATCAGATGTGAATTATTTGCTGCTTGGAGGGGGCTGGTTTTAGCTTGGGATTGCGGTTTGAGGGATATTATATGTGAAACGGATTGCCTTGACATTCTGCCCATCATGCATGAGCTTACAAGTGGGTATTCATCTGAAGTAACAGATTTGGTTCACAAGATTCAGGAGCTTTTATCTCGTCCTTGGCTTATTCACGTTGAATGGGTGTCCCGATAAACAAATAGAGCTGCGGATTAGATGGCTAAATATGGTGCCAAGAGTAACTCTAATCATGTTATTTGGTCTGAACCTGGTGTTGATCTCCAACGAATCATCCGCTCGGATTTAAGATAGTTTTTACTTTGTTTCTTTCCTTGTTTAAACACAAAAAAAAAAAAAATATTAACATCTGGACTCATATTTTAAGAATTTACTCAACAAGTTAATGTTTTCGGCTAATATGGGTCCATTTTTGAAATTATATTTTTATCATAAATTTTAAATTTTTCATTTTAAATTCTAATTCTAACATCTAAATCCAAA
>NC_029788.2:131275036-131297587 GCF_000816755.2 Arachis ipaensis | reverse complement strand
TCTCTTCAGAATATATTTATGTGACACGTTAATTACTAATATATCCTCTATTTAATTTTTATAAATAAAAATAATTTAAAAATTACTAATATTTCTTAGTTTTACACGTAAATTTAGCTAATATATTTAAAAAAATAACAAAAAATATATAAAAAACCTAAACAGCCTTGATATCCTTCAAAGACGAGACTCCCAACAAAAAAGAATTTGTCAATCCTAATTGGCTTTTAATGGATAAATCAACAGTTATACCATGTAGACTTATTCCATTAATACAGAGAGAAAATATTGATAAAGGAGCTAATCACTCTCATAGAAGTAAAGATCAGGAGTCGAAAATGGTATTTTTTGTTGAGGACCTCATTATCTTTCGAGGTCATTATTAGAGCCATCTAAGATTTTTTTCTCCTCTAAATTCAATAGTGTCTTTTCAAAGTCGTGCATATGTTTCGAGGCACTCCTAAAACAAATTTATAAGCAATTGTGCTTTGTGAAAGAGGTCAAAGGTGGTAATAACTAATAAGGGTGCTTGAAATGCCTTCGCGTCAACTCCAAAAATGACGGTTGGAGAGTATTTATAAGAGACTCTAATATATAAATCAGCAAGAATGTAATAAGTTTTTATGAGAATTAGGTTTGAAAAGTACTTGAATTTGATGAGGTATTTATAGAAAAAGTAGTGACTTGGTCAAGATGGCTAGAAATCATATTTGAAATAGGTGATTACTTCTCTTATTGCATGAAAAATTACCCAATACCCGTATCCAATGTAGATCATATAGGCTAACCGGTGTCGCTTTTGAAATCGTCCTCTTTGGTTATAGACTGATATTAGTGGGCCTATAAGGGGTTAGCCCATTTAGGGCCATGACCTAAAAGTCTAAAATATTTGATATAACTTGAAATAATTAACTAATTTGGATTGGTTGAATGATGAGCTCACTCGTCCGTTTAAATAAGTATTGGAGGTTTAAATCCCGTCTTGTGTATGTAACAACTCATTAGCGAATGACAAATCCTTAAATAAAGTTCACATCCGCGACAAATTATTCCTTGACTTGTCGGATTGAGGATACCGTAAGCAACAAAAAAAAACTTAAAACAATTATAAATCTCTTTATTATTTGTCTTAAATTAGTTGTGTATTGGTCGCAAGAAAGATTATGTCATTTTAGGATCAAGATAAAAAAGAAGCCCCATGCCTACATACATGATATGATCATTGAACACAAATTCAATTGCTTTGAAAAAAAAAAAAAAACCATAAAAAAAGGCCTTACAGGTCCTGTACATATATATGCTAGAGTAGAGACAAGTGAAAGAAAAGCAAATATATAATTGAAGATGTAGCAGGAGCACACAGACACAGTGGATGTTCATCAACTATTCACCTAATTTCTCATCATTCTCAAGCTTTATAGTTTATATATACATTCTGATATGCAGAACAGTGTCATTGTTCATCTTCCCTTTACTTTATTCTGGAGTAGTGTGTTACGTACAAGAAATATGGTTATTAATGTATAGTGAACATTCTGTCATTTTTTGTATGCGTTACTTGACCAATAAGCTAAGTATGGGGCAGCAGTACAATACCAATTAATTAGTTAATAGTTTATAATTGTTAGATGTAATTATATATGATGTCTCTTTTTATTGTATTTGTGATACACAATATCTAAGCTTTATTATGATTAAAATGTTTAAATTTTGATTCATGTTGGCCGAAAAAAAAAAATCAATATAAAGAAAAATAAAAAGAAAAAATGCTTACTTAAAATTCATGTACCTTTAACATTATGTAATGAATATAGAAGAGCCTATCTAATCATGCAGTTAAATCACATAATTATGGTTGTAATACAGGTGACAAATTCTATTGTACACATTGTACAAATATTTTATTAGTTTCTCGTATTTTCTCTAAAGTAATTTAAGGTCCCAGAAAGATACATTAATTATGCAAATGATGACATGAAAGAGTATAATTTAAGATGTGAAATTTGATATGTAAAGATTTGTACATACTAATAAAAATAGACTTCTGTTTTTAATAATTTTTTTAGACAAATTAATTTCTAATAAAAAATAGATAAACAAATTACACTATTTTTTTTATAAAAGTTAAAATTAATTTATTATTTTATTTTAAAAAATTAGGTAACCAACAAATTTTTTGAACAATATGTAAACAATGTAAATTAATAAGATTAAAAGAATAAATTTAATTAATAATATTAAATTAAAGTATAGTGTATTTTTATTTGATTGATGTTGTTCATGTTGTTCAAAATTTTCATTCATCCTCTAGCACTCCCCATTTATTCTTTCACTCCTTTCACATTCACTCTCTTTCTCTGTCTCTCTCTCATCTCTTTCAACGGGCATACACTTTTTTGAATTCTTTATCCGGTTGTCATTGAATTATATTTGTACAAGTCTTCAAAAATAATTTTAAATCTTATAGTAAAATCTCAAGTGTAATATACTTTTAGCTATTAAACTAGGATTGTAATAAAAAAATTAACAATAATATAGATTATAGAAAGTCCTTCTTATTCTTATCTTACTTTATATACAGAAGCCAGGACAAGACACACACACACTTGTTCACTGCACAAACCACAAAGACTCTCTCAATAACTATCTGCTAAAAAGTGTGTTGGATTTGGATTCTTCAAAGTTCAAACCATGTTTATGTCTTCTCTCCTTTGGAGCTGCATTGCAATGTGTGTTTCACTTGCACTTGCACTTCCACACCCTTCTTCTTCTTCTTCTTCACACCAACCTCTTAAGATTACTCGCTTACCAGGTCAACCCCATGTTGAGTTTCAACAGTTTTCAGGTTATGTTACTGTTGATAACAGCAACAACAAAGCACTTTTCTTCTACTTCGTTGAAGCTCAAAAGGATGCACCTTCCAAACCCCTTGTTCTTTGGCTCAATGGAGGTACACTCTCTCTTAATAACTCTGAAGCCCCCATTATTTAGTTCTAGCTTTGTTTCTTGTGTTATGGCATACATTTATTCACACTCACAAGATATTGAGCATATTGTGTGCCATGTTATGTTGAAGGGCCTGGTTGTTCTTCTATTGGAGTTGGTGCATTTTCTGAAAATGGACCATTTAGGCCAAAAGGAGAGGCCTTGGTGAGGAACCAATTCAGCTGGAACAGAGGTACATTTTTGTTTATACAAAACTATGTATCATTTTTCATTAATGGGGTAGTTAAAGTTTCATCCTTTTTTAGCATACTCATTCATTCAGCATTGAATCATATATTATGAATGAAACTGCAGAAGCAAATGTTTTGTACTTGGAAACACCAATTGGAGTTGGATTCTCTTATTCAAAAGATACTTCCTCTTATGTGGGTGTAAATGACAAGATCACAGGCAACAATTCTCAACTTTTTCATCCTTCTATTTTTATTTCACTGTTAATTCTATTCTTACAATGGCATTTTGAACTTGCTGAAGAAAGTGAATTTTCCCAAGGAAGATTCTTAGTCAACTTTCTTTCTTTCTTCCTTTCTTTTCACTTCTTTCCCTTCTTAATGTTCTTTTTTACTGTTTTCCCTTTTACTTTTGTTATCTTTACCTTTTACAAAACTCTGCCATGTCCCTTTTGCTCAAAGTTCCCTGTAATGTGTATTGCATTATATTCTGTTATACTTTACAGTTATGCCATGCCTACATCTTGAGATAGTATCAAATGTTACTTTACAAAATTTACAGAGAATTTTCACCTTTAAAGATTGCTTTGTTTTCTGATTTTTTTCTTTCACTTTATAGCCAGGGATAACTTAATATTCTTGCAAAACTGGTTTGTAAAGTTCCCACACTACAGAAACAGAAGTTTGTTCATAGTAGGAGAAAGCTATGCTGGTAAATTTTCCTCCCATTTGTTCTTTATGTAAATTGGTTCTTGCATAATTGATTATATTTATATTAAAACATGTTTGCAATTTGTTTTCAGGCCACTATGTTCCTCAACTTGCTGAGCTTATGCTAGAATTCAACAGAAAAGAGAAGTTGTTCAATTTAAAAGGCATTGCTGTGAGTTTCTAAAGGCACAAACTTCCAATTATTCTTCTTTCCTTTGATTCCAGCTTTTTCTTTTAATTGTTTCCCTCTTCTAATGTTCTTCTACAAAATAAAAAAAGGGAAAAGTCTAAAGGATCTTGGTGTCTAAAAAATCTAGTTTTCTTTTTGGTGCAGCTTGGCAACCCAGTTCTTGAATTCGAAGCAGATTTCAATTCAAGAGCTGAGTTCTTCTGGTCACATGGACTAATCTCAGATGTAACATTTCAAATGTTCACATCTGTGTGTAACTATTCAAGATATGTGAGGGAATATTATAGTGGAGCTGTTTCTCCTATGTGTTCAAGGGTTATGAGCCAAGTTAGCACAGAAACTAGTAGATTCGTCGACAAGTATGATGTTACACTTGATGTTTGTATATCTTCAGTGTTTTCACAAACCAAGGTCCTCAATCCTCAGGTAGTTCATTCTTTTGATTCCATTCACAACATGCCTTGGATTGATTTCTATGTAAGTTGTGTATGATATGAGTAATGAAGACATGAAAATGCTGGTCTTGTTTTTGTTGCCATATCAGCAAGTTACCGAAACCATAGACGTGTGCGTTGAAGATGAAACAGTGAATTATCTGAACAGGAAGGATGTTCAGTCGGCTTTGCATGCGCGACTGGTTGGAGTAACAAGATGGTCTGCTTGCAGCAAGTAATTCTCTTCTCTCTGTATATTACACATGAAGCTCATCTGTAATTAAGCATGTTAAGGCATGTTTCATGAGCAAACACAATTACTTGGAGCATACGTTAAATATGTCTCAGGAGCATAGAAATAACATTTGCTAATTCAGATGCTATTTATGTTGAACCTTAGTGTTATACCTTGCATCTTTTCATACAAACATTGTATTTAGAAAGAACAAAAATGCTACGTGCATACAAAAATCAGCCATAATATGTGTATAATGTGTTGTTACTCATTTTCAATATGTATTTTGTATTCTAACCTTGTATATGCATACAAATACAAATACTTTTGGTTTGCCACAACAGTTTTTTATGTTGGTTTTAACTCAAAATGCTACCATGGTTGTTTATGTCTCAGTGTACTAGATTATGAGCTGCGCGATTTGGAGATACCAACAATCACAGTTGTTGGTAAATAAGTAAAGGCAGGAATACCAGTCTTGGTCTACAGGTACTTGCTTCAATCCTTCTAATAATGCCTTAACCCAAGTTTGGATGTGACTAAGTTTGCATTGAAGAATAATTTGAAATTTCTTGTTCTGCAGTGGTGATCAAGATTCAGTTATACCATTGACTGGAAGTAGAAAATTAGTGCACCAATTGGCAAGAAAACTGAGGCTGAGAACCACTGTGCCATACAGGGTCTGGTTTGAGGGGGAGCAGGTGAGAGAACTTGTTGAAATCGAGAGACGAATTTGTCATTTTCGAATCTTGAGAGACGACTTTGTTCTCATTGTTTCTTGTTAAGGACCGGACTGGATGTTTACTCGAAATTTTGAGTGTGCTTTAAAAAAATTCCTTTCTTGTTTGTTTGTTTCAGGTGGGTGGCTGGACTCAAGTTTATGGTAATATCCTTTCATTTGCCACCATTAGAGGAGCATCACATGAAGCTCCATTTTCACAGCCTAAGAGATCACTTGTGCTGTTCAAGTCCTTCTTAGAGGGTCGACCTCTACCTGAAGAATTTTAATGATATGATGGAAACTAAGTATAAATTATTCTTGTTGTAGCTAAGCTTTTCTGAGACTGGTATTTTGTTGGTTTGGTTGTTAATCAAATTTGGTAATCTTGTAGAAAATTTTGTAAAGTTCTCAAGCAAGGAGAAATGAGAAAATGTGTTTATTATTAGTTTGTTTCTTTTCATTTTTCTTGTCATAGTACATTTTCTTTGTTCATTTATGTTCTCATTAAACAAAATGCTAAGAAAAATTGACACTTTAAAAGATCATGGATTTCATGAGCATTCTTGTGAGTATGATGATATTGATTGCATACAATTAATATTTGAATCACTTTCCAATTACATTATAGTATGGACTTTAAAGACATTTTGCACTTAAAATATTCTCTCAGGTTCATATAGTGACAATAAAAATATAGTATATTATGGACATTTCATCTCACTATCTGCAATACTGCATGAACTGCTTAAGGAACAGGAATAATGACAGTATAGATACAACAGAATTTAAGCATTGGGAAAATGCAAAGAGAGAATCAATGAGTGCTTACACAGGGCACTGCAATTTGAATGATCATTGTTATTGGTCATGGGAAACTGATTTCTCCCTGCAAAAGGTGCACACTAATAGACATAATTTAATAATTGGCTTTTGTAAAAAAATTACTCCTATAAAAAGTTAACAGTTCCTAACTTTAGTTTTTAAATTGATTAAATTTATTCTTCTGAGTCTCACAGCAGGTGCATGATTAATGATGTAAAATCAGAAATAAAACACAGGGATAAAAACTATGATGCACTACCACAACTCTTGGAGATATTGCTTAATGTAGATACTTATGTAGGTGGTAATTAGGAAATATTTCAAGTGCACCGGGAGTACCGGTGCTCCAGTTGTTTTAACTGTTGATCTGAATTATAAAAAATATATATAATATATATTAATTGAAATCAACGGTTAAAATAACTGGAACACCGGTGCTCCCCGGTGCACTTGAAATGTTCCCTAAACTAATAATGGTAGGTCCAAAAAATACAAGTGTATCAATGTTATGAACAAAAAAATAAACTAATTGTAGAACTAAGACTACTACTCTATTGGACTCAAGTTAAATGCAGTTTTTGCCTCTAGTACTTAATAGTTCATGGCTTTTTGGCACAAATTAATTGGAGTGATTCATCTCATTCTAAAGGGAAGGTTGGTGTGGAATGATACAAGTTTATGATCAAGGGAAGGTTATGGAAATTAGAAACTCTACAATGATTATGTAATTGATTGATGCTAAACAAGCTTTTTCTTTTGATTTAAGTTACCATGGTTTAATAAAAGATAAATATTTTTCTAAAGCCTTTAAGTTTTGACCTCTACATAAGAATCCGACTTTGAAACAAATTAGTCCCTAAAAGATGAGATATTCTTTAAATTTATCCCTAAAAATTTTTTCAATCAAATTGGTTCTTCAAATATTACGAATTAACCATATTTGTCCTTTAGTGACTCCATTAATAATTTTTGCATACATGATACTTAACACGTCTAATTGGATGCTGACCAAATATGTTTATGAAAATCTATCAATTTAGCGGTAAGTCATATTGGGAATATAGTTTATGTAATTGGAAAAAAGGACTAAATTAATAGATTTTGATAAATATATCTAGTCAACGTCCAATTACACATGTTAAGTATTATGTATGTTGTCAATTAACATTTCATATTAATTGTTGACGAAAATTGTTAATGGAGTTACTGAAGGACAATAATGATTAATTCGTAATTTTTAAAAGACTAATTTAATTGAAAAAATCTTTTAAAAATGAATTTAAAAAATATATAATCTTTCAAGAACTAATTTAACTTTTAACCCTTATTTTAATATACAGAGAATCCTTAGAATAATGATTGAAAAATTCTCAGTCTCTCTCATAGCTTCTCTTTGACATGAAGAATTCATATTATCTACCTACATTAGTTCTTGTGTTGCAATGTGTGAATGCATTTTGGCACCTTATGCCTTTTAGTAGTGTGGTGTACACCCAAAAATAAATGTCTATTTGTCTATGAACAATTCAACAAAATCTAATTAACGGGGGAAAATAATTTAAGTATTAAAATACAAAATGTAAAAAAAAAAAAAAAAAAAAAAAAATCATCTAAGAATGATAATTTTGGAACTATAGGTTTATGTGTTTGTGTGATTGTTTCATATCCATGTGCCAAATTACCAAGACTAACTCTGTACACATTGCCTTAGACTATGGTTTTGATCATATGATACAAAAAAATTTGTACTTTGATAGTAAATAGGAAATCACTTCCTTGTTAACATACTAGTCATTTACAAACAAAATATATAATATACTAGTATAACCTAAAATCCAACCACAGAAATCTGCAAGATCAGAGTGCTACAAAATAGCAAGCACACTATCAAATCCAAGATAATGAGAGCAATGAATTACACCAAAATAATTAAAAGACACTATCATCCTAACAAAGAAAAAAGAAAGATATGATATATCTTTTAGAAACCTTTGGAATGAAGTTTGCTTTTAAAAACTGTTGAGTTGAGTTAGCATGAGAACAAGATCATCACTAGAAGGCCTCTCTGCAGGCATATCAGAGAGGCATGCGGCGGCGATTCTCACGGCCATTAGCATCTCGTCTTCCTCGCCTTCTTCGCCAAGAATGCTCTTATCCAGAGCCTCTTTCGCATCGCCTTGTTGCTGCAAGTGCCTTAGCCAACCCCCCATGCTTCCCATACTTGCTGGCTCCCCAAAGAATGGATCTGTAGGGTCCTTTCCACTTAGTAAAACACCAAGTATCATGCCGAAACTGAAGATGTCGCTTTTGTCAGTGTACCTGCTGAAATCTCAAAGCAAAACACACCATTTAATCTCAAAACATGAACTAATCTTATTGGCAATAGTATACTGTCATTAATACATCTAGATTCCAGAAAAATTTGTCAATTTGTAATGATATATCTTATATTTAGATTCAAAAGAGCTTATAAGAAGAAAATTTTGTTGACAATGTTGTTGAATAAAGCAATTATAACATTAAAAATCTATTACTAAACATGCACATAGATTATTATTATTACTATAATAAATAAGTCCAAAACTTAACAGTAATTGCAGGAATAAAAATTTGTTGGTTGAGCAAAGTTTTCCATTAAACAATAGAAACCAATACCAAATGGCACCATGAGAATCCACATTATTGGTTACTCCACAAGAATCTTTCATTAGGTACTCTAAAGTGGAAAACCCCAATTAGGTGTGGAGCTTTTTAAACAAGGTAAAGGAATCAGAACAAATGCCAAGATATCAACCACCCCTTTACCCTTTTGGTGTGAAAAATTGAAACAGACCATAATTAAAAGGAATTAGTTTTTATGCACCGAAAGTCTATAAATGTTTTGTATTGTCAGCCAATAAAATTACAAGAAAGTGCCAAATCAGCATATAGACAAACCACCTATTACAATTACTACCTATCATGGCTTCTCATCTTCTTGCAATTTGATTGGCTAGCTGTAAATGCATAGAACCTAATCTCTAATTCAAAACAGTGGTAAAAAAATAATGAGACTGAATCAAAATCCATTGATTTGTCTTACCTGCAACTATGGAAACATTCAGGAGGACTACTAGTCCCTCTATCCAAGTTTGGAAGAAGCTTAGCCAATCCATAATCTGCTAATTTTGGTTCAAACTCTGCATCCAGCATCACATTTGTGAGCTTCAAGTTGTTGTGAAGAACTTGAGGAACACAATTGTGAAGATACTGAAGACCCTTCACAACACCAACTGCGATTTTAAGCCTAACTTCCCAATTAAGCTGCAACTCATTCTCCCTAACTCTATTCATGACATCAGCAAGGTTACCAGTGGATACATAATCATAAACCAATAAGAATGTATCAGGCTCCCTCACATAAGCCCTCAAGCTCATCAAGTTTCGGTGCCTTAATCCAGCGAGAAGCTCAAGCTCCTTCTGTATCTGCCTCTTGACCGATTTTTTCTTAGTCTCGGGTGAATTGCTCTCAAAGGGTGTTAACCTTTTGACTGCAACTGTGAGGCCATTGTCAAGAACAGTTTTGTAGTATTTCCCATTTGGACTTGAACCAAGCAAGTGGTTATCTTTCGCCAATGCCGATTGGAGCGTCTTGGGGGCAATCTTTGGGGAGAATATGACAGGACCCTTGAGGATTGGTGTTCTGTTAAGGTACTGAACAACACAACGAACCACAAATGCAAAGATTACAGAACCAACTAGTCCAGTTACTGCTCCTAAAACTATACTAAGAATAATCTTCTTAGGTTCATCCTTGTATAGTGATGATGATGATGGTGTTGGTGTTGGCCTAGATGATGATGATGGAGACTCAGAAGAGATATGCTTAATACTCAACCTTCCATGGCATTCAACAGTGTTATTGCTCAAGCTGAACAAGAACACAAGAAGGAATGCCAAAAACACCCTTGAAAGAGAACAAGGGTTGCTACCTTTTTTAACCATTTCAGCAGAACAAACAAAGGCACAACCAAAATTCAATCTTAGAAGCTCCAAAATGAGCATTTCAGCATGAAATTCTCTCAAATAGCATCACTGCATCAGCACAACACTTGGACACATACTCAAATTGGTCCCCAAAATCACAATTTTACACTTGATGCTAACATGAGTTGAAAAGAGCATAAGCATAAGAATAAGCATCTTCCTCAACCTTTTCAACTCAAAATCTTCACAAGAAAGCCAACATAGAAAAGCAAGCAGAAGTGTAACTATCGAATCATTAGCATTTTCCACCGAATCCCATTATTTTTCTTACCTCCTCTCTCACTTTAACCACTAAATTTTCCACCATTACACGAAACCAGAACAAAACACTTAATCATAAAAATAAAAAAAAAAAGAACCCCAGTATTCCTGGGTACTAATAAATGAATAGCTAAACCAACACCCAGAAAACAAGTTCCCTTTTTTATCCTTGGAAACACAACAGAAGCCCAAAAAGCTAAACAGAAATTGAAGGGTGGTGGAAGACCATGAACTTAAGTTGAAGCAACAACACTGAACAAAAGCAACTAGAAAGAGAAGCAGCACAAGCACCCTTCAAAAACTGCAATGTCACTGGATTTTCAAAACATGTAGTACAGTAGTTGAAGACTAGAAGTAGTATTACTCTCTCTTTCTCTCTCTTTCTCTCTCCCTATCTATCCAAAAACTCTCTGTTTTGTTTTGTTTTGTTTTGTTTTTCTCTCTCTCATGACAAAGAAAGGGGCCATACCCTCTGCGACAAAAACTTGGTTCCCGCCTTTGTTGTACTGAGAAAGAAAGAAAAGAAAAAAAGACACAGTACTTATGTGGGGTCCATCTTTGGTCCGAAAGTGAGACATTGAAATCCGTGAAGGGGAGGAAGAGAATTGTACGATGAATATCAACCGTTTGATTTCATAAAAGTTAAATCTTTTGCCGTTGATTTTCAACCTGGCATGGGAATTTGTGCTGTAACTATGGTGAGTGGTTAACACAACACTAGTAGTATTGTGTTAGTAGCATGGTGGTGTTGATGAGTTATTAGTAAAGTTTCCTACTTTATTTATTTATTTATTTATTTATTTATTTTTTGCATCGAATAATTGCTTTAGATCGCCCTACATTACTATTATATTACACCCTTTTTCTCCATCTTTTCTTTATCACTTTTAAGTGGCAGGTAGGATTAAGAATTATCTTATCTTTAATCAGTTTTCAAGCTATCTTATGACTAGGAATAATTCTTTCTAGATTTTTTTTAGATTAGTAACCTAATGTGATATTAATTAAGTAGTTATAATACTTGTATTATGGGGAGTTTCATGATTGACCAACACGTGTATATTCACAAATGTATTTTAGAATTTAGTGTTCTAAATGTAGCTCAAAGCCAAGAGGATTAATGTTTGTTTGGTTGCAACTTCTTCCGTTTGTTTGTTTTTTTTTTAAAGAAAACAAGCTCAACACACTAAATGGAACGTACAAGAGATATAACATGAATTTTAGTAACATTTATGTCATCGCCGGTGTAGTTATCAATAACATGAGTTATTTTGACATTATTTTTTAGAGCAACAAAACGACCTAACAACACAGTCCATTACATCTGTTGACTTGTTTCTGAAAAATGAACTCGTTCCTACACAACCAAATATTTCATATAACGGAAAAGAATTCCACTGACCATGTTTTCCGTGCGTTTTTTTTCAAGGGCATCGTCCTCCAGCTCTCAAAGTGCTTCTTTATAGATCCTGGGATACTCCATGTACGACCCATATAACTAATCCATGTGCACCACACCTGCCAAACATACTCACACATAACAAACAAATGTTATACAGTTTCAATTTCCTTGTTACACGTAATACAGACATTATCTCTTCGTTCAATGATGTCCAAACTGTTCAGTCGATCCTTTGTATTAACTCAACATACAATCACAAACCAAATACATAACTCTACTCGAAGGGGTACTAGTCCTTTCCAAATTCCATTTGTGAACTTATAGCTGAGGATATCTTCCATTACAGTCTGTACCTATAAAACTTGCACAAATGAGTTAGTAGTATAAACGTTTTCTTTATCAAATTTTCACACCACTTTATCTTGTACCCCTTCTATCAATTTCACAGCTTGCAAGATATCTAGAAGATGGTTCAAACTATCAATCTCTCATTGGCGGAGTTTTCTCCTCCATTGAAAGTTCCATACCCACTCTATCCCATCCCAAAATGCACAGTCCCCAATTATTTGAAATCAAATAGAGCCTCGAAAAGGAGTCTTTTAGCTTTTTCGACTGTAACCATGTATCTTCCCAAAATCTGGTTGATCTGCCATCACCTACTTCCATAACTAGTCCGTCAATCATCTTTTGTCTGATATATTGCTCCTTTATTTGCAAGTGACAAATATCTCTCCACAGGCCGCCTTTTGCCGGTATAGCTTGAGTAGACAATAACTGTTCAAGATTCAGATTATTGCAGGAGCACACAACCTTCTTTCACAAAGGACAATCCTTCTTAGAAAATCTCCACCACTACTTAAACAGTAAAGCAGTATTATGGATCATTGCATCTCCCACACCTAACCCTCCTAGTTTCTTCGGTGCCTGTATCAACTCCTACTTTAAAAGAGCCAACCCATGGTGTCCATCATCCTTCCCCCAAAAGAACCTCCTTTGCAATGAAATTTTTTTTTTTTTTTGCCACCGTAGCCGACATTTTATACAAACTCAAATAGTAAGTAGGCAGACTATTAAATCATTGACTTGATGAGGACCAACTTCTCTATTTTACTTAGCACACTTGCTTTCCACAAACTAAATTTCTCCTCTACTTTATCTATTATTGGCTTCTATGTTTTAACTAGTCTCGGGTTTGCTCCTAGCTCAATACCCAGGTACTTCACTGGTAGTCTCATCGTTTGACACCCTAATAATTGGCACATCCGACCCACTCATTCCTGACTACAATTCATCGATATCAAACTGAACTTGTCAAAGCTAATACTCAATCCGGACATCACTTCAAAGCACTTCAAAAGTCTCTTGTAATTTTTGACTGTCTCTTCCTCCGACGGATAGAACAATATAGTGTCATAAGCAAATTGTAGGTGTGATAACTCTATATTATCCTTACCGACTAGGAGAGGAGCAATTCTCCTATTTCTCACCGCCTCCCCGATCATCCTGTTCAATACATCTACAACCAGCACGAATAGAAAATGTGATAATGTGTCACATTACCGAAGTCCCCTTTCCATCTTAAATGATTTCGATGGTGCCCCGTTGACCATTATAAAAATAGATGTTGATTTAATGTACTCTGTGATCCATACCCTCCATCTTCTATCGAATCTCATCTTTTCTAGTACAATATCAACTTCTTCCCTTTGTTTTTTGTTTGTCTATGTTTTCTTGAATTGTCTATATAACTTGATACAATAGATAAGAAGAAATGAATGGGGTAATCATTTTTCCAATGTTCTTGCTTTTTGGTCTCAAATCAAAATATCCCGGTTTAACAACAAAGATTTGGTCTAGTCATAATCCAAGCCAATGAACCAATTATAGGAGTGGTAATGGGTAAGGTAAGATTTAAGAATTTGGGTTCTCTAAATTTTGAATTTCTCTTTAGAGAATAAAGTGTGATATCTCATTATTTATTTTATAGGTGGGATCAAGAGAAAATATGAGAGAAACCACACTTTATTCTCTAAAGTAAAAATTTAAAATTTAGAGGATCTAAATTCGAACCCACAACCTCTAGATGAATATGGGTAGACTGTGTCATTTGAGCTATAGCTCATTAGCTTTCCCTAAGCTATTGTCCACTTTTTAACCCAATAGATTAAGGCAGGAGGGTTGAATTTTCCATATTGTACAAGACATGAATTTACCATTGGAATTTTCAGACTATTTCACTCTTCATTCAATTGGCCATAACATTTTAATTCACAACTTGGTGATTCAAAAACTACCCTTTGTAAGGTCATAAATAATTTACCTTCTTTATCAGTTTGGATTTGCACATATATAAAATCAATATTGAAAATATCAGGACATTGGAGAACTATAGCCATAAAAATATATCCTCACTACAGGTCCCACCCATCTGACAATAAAAAAATTAAAAAAAAAAAAACATAAATAGTGAATTACAGCCACAACACCTTCACCAAAATAAACCAATGTACACAGTGATACAGAAATCCCCTAGAGCCTAACACATCTCATCAGCTTCACCACAAAAGGAAGCAAAATTAAAATACACAAAACAACATATTACAGAGCTTCCTGCATGCCACCAAATATATCAGTGCTCTTGACTCAGACCAATGTGGTCATTTTACATTACAAATCTCAGCACTAATTTTGCACAAAGAGGATAAAATATTAAAGGGGCAGGCATTTCAACCTACCACTCTCCTTTTTAAGCCTTCAACACTTGTGACATCCTTCATTAAGAAAAGGAAAAAAAAAAACAGCTTTTTTAATTTATGAAATACAAATTTACAATAATCCAATCTTCCATATCTTATATCTGTAATATACTTGGAGCTAGAGAGACCCTTTTCCTTATCACTTTCATCCATTAGAATCGGTGGATGGAGCATGGACTTGTCTGTCATCGGCATTTGACTCCGCAGCGAGCTCAATAGGGGTTCTTCCCTCATCATCTACAGCTTGAGGATCAGCTCCCCTGCATTGTTAAAAATTTTCAATAGAAGTCATAAAACCATTGCAAAGGAAGTATAGTATAAAGAATGATTCAATCAGCGAAAAAAGCACATTAGCATATTTCATGAACATTTAAATCACAACCATAGAAACAGTTGAAGCTGATACATGAAATACATCAGACTCACCTTGAAAGAAGTAATCTTGCAAATGTAGATTTGCCTTTGAGAATACAGCGATGTAATGGCGTTTGACCTCTCGAATCGGTTGCATTTACATTTGCACCATACTGTAGAAGGAGCTCCAGCATGCCAATATCTGCAGTTTCACAAGCAAGATGAAGCAGGGTAGACCCATCTAGGTTGTCAACGGCACGTCCTTCTTTAGAGCCTGCGTTCAAAGAGCTAGCAGAGGACCAGTCCAATGTGTTTCTCGATATAGAGCCGTGATCATGGTTTGTTTGCTCTTGTAATAGCATCACTTTAGCAAGGGTTAAAGAGCTGCTACACATTTGTTCATAAGCAGCATTGACATCAATGTCAGAATTAACAATGTATCGATACACGGTTTTTTTGTCATTAGCACGAACTGCTTCCCATATCTGTTGCGCCACCAGTAGACGGTATTGGCTGTCCTTTGGCTTGCGAACAAAAAGCTTCTCTGCGTACTGTCATGGAATAACAAATAATTGAGGAAGTTGTTTTCTGGTGCAATTAGAAGGTCACATAAAAAGGTAAAATGCATACAAATGTTCATTCCACAATTGTCTAATGGTTTGTGCTTTTGTGATAAAGATGCCTTTAGTAGCACCATTGATAATCGGATACATCTTACGCGATCGTGATGATTTTAGTAGCACTAATGCATTTTATTGACTTGTTACAATAGCACTTCATTGTCCGAAGTCAAAACCATAAACCATCATATTCCCTAAACTAATCAAAATTATATAGTAATTGTTACAGGCTTTGTTTTCTGCTCAGTAAGATCTGAAAGTATAAGAAGACTGCATATAACAGATATTATAATCATACCTTTGCATTGATAAACTTTTCCTTAACAGATAGAGACTCGGATTGAGAAGGTTTGCTGACGAAAAGTGCTAGTGATTTATCAGGCCTGCTTAACCTTCACGAGTAGTAGTGGATATCAATACTTGATCAAAGGTTCATAGAAATAAGTGGTCTAATGCAAAGATTGAGGAATTTTTACCCTGTAGAAACAAGATCAACCTGAAAGCCACTTCTCGATTGCAATAGTTCCTCCCAGACAGAGTTGGCAAAAGTATTCCCCAGAGACTGAAACAAACTTATTACAGAAGGTTCCCACACTTTAACATCCAGCGTAAGTGACCTGACCTGTAACAGAAGTGACGAAAAGGGTGCTACATGATCAATGTATTGAAGCAACATCGCAAACTAGAAACAGTTGTTGAATCCTAAATATCGAAGTTAGAAGATTTCAAAATTTGAAGTAAAGATTTTATAATATGCTCTTTGTGAAGCAACTTTACAGATGGTATTCGAAGTTAAAGAAAGAATTTTACATATAAGTACAGAGATCAAGAGAAATCCCTAGTGTGGCCTACCTTTGATATGTGTACACCAAGATTTCGATGAACACCAGAGCACTCGATGCAAACAAGAACACCAAGATTTAGTGATGCCCAATCAGGTTCAGGGGCACCACAATCAGCACATCTATCATTCCCACACACTTTTCGCAACACATCAATAGGCTTCTCAGTTTTAATACCGGATCGCTGCAGCTGCAAACTTCTCGAGTTGCGGTCCACATTTGCTGTAGCAGGATTTCTCTCTGCTGCAAATTCTTCAATAGCTGTGTGATCGAAATCTGAACTTTCAAAAGAACTACTCTCACTGGTAGACCTGTTATGAGCACTTCCCATTGGACTTGCAGGTAATAACTGAAAAAATTTGGGCACCATTAATCAAAGTTAACCGAAGTTCCATTGGAACATATCAAGCAAAAGTTTTTGGCAGTTACCCTTTCAGGAATCTGAGAACTCAACAATGAGGCAATAACACCTGTGATCTTTTCAATCCAATCCATTTGGTCCAGTGCGCTCTCTGCCTGCACTGACAAGAATAATTCCGGAATTAAACTATAAAGCCCTTACTATTATCCCTGTAATAATATCATAATCCAAGAAATTGCAAAATCATATCAAACAACCTGCAAAGTGTAGTTCTTTGTTGGTGAGATGATCCGGAAGCAAAACCTCAAATCTGATTGGTCAGCATCAACTTTGATTGTAGATGTAAGAAGGTTCACAGTATGATGAGCAACAGATTTCTCATCATGTACTCCACCATGATGATGAGAAGACAACCATCGACTTAAAAGTCCAGATCCAAGCTCAGAACTATTCCTTTGACCAGAATGTTGACTGCTAGATCCCTACACATGAGAATTAAAACAATAACATAAGGAGAATGAAGAAGCATATCAGCTCAAGTTATTCATAAACCAACTGATTTGTTCATGTTAGATTTCTAACCGATGACTTGCTGACTTGTTTACGGTAGTAATACAGCATTCCCCGACTATCAAGAACAAAAAACCTCCTCTTCCAATCTCCCCTTAAGTTTGACGATCGTTTTGAGAGATAACCCTGTCGAATAGTTTGGACCTAAAAATGATGTACAGACAAGAAAATGTTAGAGAAGCCATCTGGAGAAAATAATAACTAATTCTTTTTCATCATCAAATTTACAGGCCTCTTCTCCAACCTTTCCCTTTGCAGCAGATTGCATAACTGCCTCTATCATCTTATGTGAACTTCTACCAATGGCTTGTATGCCATCTCCATTAGGAGATCCACTAGAACCGTTTGAAGCCCATCTACTCTCTCGGTCAATCTGCCGTTTGTATTCTTGCATTCTTTCATTGAGAGCTGCCTGCTCATAATTGGACCTTTCTCTTGACTGTTGAGCATAAGTCAAGACCTGCAAAGGAACTAGCTTGGAGTAAATAACTTTTCATGCTTCACTTTATTATAATTTTACCAATTACATAAAATTCCATAGGAAAAAACAGTGTTTGGTGTTCAGAGACAAAGTTGATTTCAAACCTGGTTAATATATGGCTCCATCTGGTGCAACAATTCATACCCCTACAAATAAAATTTACTTAGGACAAGCACGGTGACAAAGAATATGGTGCAGAAGATACATATACGAACACAATGTCTACCTGTTTGAAGTAACGAAGATGTGCATCCATTGTCCCACTAACTGCTTCCAAAAATTCAAACCTCTTCTTGGCTTCAACATTTGACAAGGCAGTAACCTGGAGAGGTATTTTAACTTTGTGAAAAAAAATCATACCGTAATAACTTATTTATGTTATGATCAAATGAGTTTACTGACCAGATTAAACCGAGCTTGCTCAAATGTAGATCTTGCATTATGAAGCTCCTGAAACATTTCCTAATCATTTAGGAGTTCGAAGAATGGGATATTCGAGTGTCGAGTGTGAACATAAGCTGTCCCAAACAAATAAGACATACAAAAGCTTACCTCTTCTAGGGCATTAGCTACTTCACTTTTTGTGCCTTTTCTCAGTGACAGAAACCTTTCACGAGTCTGCAAAGATTATAGCAACTTGATGCTGAAGCTTAACATTGTTGTCTCCAGTTTAGTACATGTACTTTTATATTTAAGAAGTAAAGAGGCTACAGCAACCTACAAACTTAGAAAATTCTGAAAATTATGTTCTCAGAGACTTCTGTTTCAAGTCTAGGACCATTTTATAGTAGTGTATCAAAAATTGTTAAAATCTACCATATGTCCATAGATCTCTTTGTATCAGAATGAATCATTTAGTAGGCAATTGTATCCACATTCTCGATTCAGGAGGAACAAAACACCATGTGGGCAAATTATAAAGAATTTGTGATAGGAAATGTACCTGGTCATAAATAAGGCTAGCCTTGTCAAAGCGTTTCCGTGCTTCCTGCATCAGGAGGATCACTTAAAATATAGACAACTGCATAATTTGCTCATAGAAATTGAAATGCTCAAAAGTAACGGTATAATGATGTTAACGGAGCTACATTAGCATAGTGGTTTTCTTGTGAAAATCAAATTTTGAAATATCAAATGAAAATATAACATGAGAAATAACTATAAAAATATAGTACCTTGACCTCTTGCAAATCCATGTTGACAAACTGGAGCAATCTGTCATTTAACATATGCTCAACCTGAACAAAAGAAAATATATGTCAGTAGGATATTGGCACCAAGAGCTGATAGGAAAACAATGTCTTATTTATTGCTAACTAAACTTTTTACTTTTTCCCTTCATTTTCATAAAAGAAAAAAGGCATGTTAAGGAGTCAGTTGCAGTTATTAAAAGCTCGAAAGCATTTACAACACAATATCATACCTGTGATCGAAGGACCTCTTTGTATGTCCCAATTTCTCGTAAGGCTATAGTGAATTTGGTCATAACAGGGCCTGAAGTGCAGGAAGAAACTCAATCAGAAATTATTCCACAATCCTTAAGAGTTTAGTAAAAAATTACATGCAGGCTTAAATCAAAATATGTAGTTGGATAATCCTAAATACAGTAATCTTAATAATAGAGAAAAAGTTCAAGCAAATTCTCTCATCGAGAATCGCACTGTTGTGACAAAAGGGAAGCATAGTCATGTTAAGTGCAGTAAGTCATAACTTTTCTTGAATTTGCAACTTTCCTTGGGCACTAAGAAACATGATGACATTGAGGATACATTCATGTAAGCTAGGATGACAAACAAAGAACCTTTGATCAACCATCATTGAATAAATAAATAAATGCATACCTCCGAAAGCCACACTGATGGGATCATTATGCCCACCGCCAAAAGTTTCAAGGGCACTTGCAAATGCAATGTCTCCGTCATATGCCTCCCCAAGTCCTTCACTAGAAGGCACAACAGTGAAGACAATTAGATACTTAAAAATAAAAATATATTACCAATTGAACATGTTCTCAAAGGTTCATGGCTAGTAATCAACAAATAATGATAATGATAAGATGAAAACAATGACGTACGTATATTTTCTACATCCTTTGTAAAATTTTAAACTTCTCTCTCTCAAAGATTCAGCACTTTCCTCCATGCATTGTATCTGTCCACCAAAATATTAAAGGAGAAAACCATCTTAATTCTTAGCATATATCAAACCAATATATGATATTTGAACATGACTGCAGTGTATAAGACTTCTAAAACAGAGGAGAAGGAAGGGAAAAGACCAGCAAAGACCCTGCAGAATGAGGTACAACATGATAACAAATGATCACACATACTACAGAAAATTTTTTAACTGGAATCACATTTCATGACATTTAGCGCTGGTGGGGTAGCAAGGGCCAAAAATCACATGGACCCTCAGTTAATATAGCTCTTGCAAACTCTTGATGTCTATTTAACTCTCGCTGCTAGTGCTTACCGCAGCTCTACGTAAATCATAGCCACCTTCAACTTTCTTCAACCAAAAAGATCATCCAACAACCCTCCAGGCACGGCCGATCAGGTGTGCCACAAGTAACAGCCATCACTACCATGTCCAAATTCACAAATGTCCACAAAAAAATTTGCAATTACCTCAGGCAATAACAAAACTAAAGGGCACCTCACTAGGATATTTCATCTCCACAAAGATTCTGAGTATACAGGACTAGTAAACTTATTTACAAAATGTTTGGAACATATATGAGGGATGTTGACATGAACAGAAGGCCATAACATAACCCACTTTCTTCTAGCTTTCTTCCCTTGATTTTTTGTTGAGATTCCACATAATTCAAAAGGAACCATAGTGATTTTAGTGAAGAAACAAAGCTAAAGTTGAGTATCCAAACATGAGAATATTCACATTCCAGCTAACACTAACACTCCTTATCCTGTACAACATGTACAAAATCCACCGTTTTTTTTTTCCCAGCAAACACTAAAAACGCTTGATCAACATGAAATTCTACACCCCACCCAAGATTAAATTCTGACTAAGCAACAGAAACAAAAGAAAAAGTTTTGATTTTTGAGCTCAGAAACAAAAGGGTAAGAAGAGTGAGTGAGAGTGAGAGTGAGAGTGAGTGACCTGCTTCCGGAACATAGGAGAGTCATCTAGCTTTGCAAATTGCATTTTTGTTTGTTTGGGACCAAACAACAAACGATTCCAGTGCTTGATTCTGCAGTGTGTTGGTCTAAGAATAACTCTGATTCAGCATTTCATCATCAAATGCTGGATCTTGGAATCCAAAGCTCAGAAAAACACACACCCTCTTGCAACTTGCATCAACAAAATCTGAACTTTTTCCAGCTTCCAACTTCACACTTCACTCTTCACTGCCTCTGATTTCAGTGCCTCAAAAACCCTAAAACGGCAAAAGCACAGAAAACATGGACAACGTTGGAGTTTGAGGTCACATTAGATTTGATTTGTTTGATTTTTGTGTGTGTGAATGTTACTGCTTCAACTTCTCAAGTGAACAAAAGGGAAAGTGAAAAATAAAAATAAAAAAAGGGTCTTAAAAAATTTTCTTATTTTTCTTTATATTCTTTATTTTTACTATTTCTTATTATATATTGGGAATTGTTTAAACCCAAAATTACACTAATCAAACCAAAATCTTAATAAGAATCCCAAGAGAGACTAAAGTCACAACCCAATTGAGTTCCTTTTTATGCACCTTTCCCTTTCTTGCCCCCTTCTTTTTCTTTTCTCTCTTTTCCTTTTTAATTATTTTTATCAATTTTAAAATTAAAAAGACCCAATCTGATAATACTCAATTTGGTTCCTAAAATTACACTTGAGTCTCAATTTAGTCTTTAAAATTTTAATTGTATCAATTTAGTCTCTAAACTTTTTAATTGATTCTGTGACAGAAACCACTGTAACAACTAATGTAATTAAAATTTGAAAAATTCAAGAACTAAATTGAAGCAATTGAAATTTTAAAGGCTAAATTGAGACCGAGTGTTTCTCAAGACCCAATATATGATAATCATGATATCCATATTATAATATGTACTATATTGTCGTCATAATTAGCAGAGAATCGCAGATTAATTTATGTTTTCTTTTTATGTCCTTGATTCATTTCTTCGTGTACAGATAGGAACACCCATTTATTTTTATTTATTATTACAATCTAAGATTGGTGCAGCTATGTTTTGTCGAATTTTGACCATGATATGTTAAAGACTAATTAATATATATATATCATATTGAATTGATTCGATTACTTCAAAAGCTTAAGCGATAATAATGATAATGATTTTAATATCCTACTACTTACTAGATCTCATTTTAATATCTCATATTAAAATAGATACGTAAATTACTAAGTCTCTAACTTCTGATGAGATCATATAATACTAGTAGATCATTGTCATAATTATAAAGAAATATAAAATATAATGGTATATTAGACTAAATTCTAATTTAATATCTTAATTAAAATGGATATAGTAAATTCTCTTTAAATTACTTTAACTAAACTTCTTATGAAATTAAGTAACATCATGCAATTTTATGAATTTATTAACAGATACTAACAT
>NC_029788.2:131266950-131274901 GCF_000816755.2 Arachis ipaensis | reverse complement strand
ATGTATATCCAATTATATAATATTACATCAACAAAAATAACTATTTTTTATATTTATAGTTTAAATAATTATTAAAAAAATAAATATAATTATACAATTATATAAAATATTTTACACTATAAATACATCAAATTAAACTCAAAGATTAATGGGGCATAATCTTTATGAGTAGAGCAAAGAGAATTATGATATTGAGAAGTGAAAAACGGGAAGAGGGAGGAAGCTTAGGTAGTAAAAACAACGTTGTATGTGTTGTACGACAAGAGGACGGAGTTACTTATTCCAACCAACCCAACACTGTGACACACAAACACCAATACCAACACCTTGTTTGATGGATAATGTTCTCTCACGCGCAACAATGGCGCGTGTATGAAGATGGTCTGCTCTGTCTTGTGGGCCTAAACCTCAGTTCCCTCCATTTCCTGGACCATCTTTTGGGCCCCACTCTCTAACCCCAATAACAATGCTCTCTCATCTTCATTCATTTCATTTTTCATTTTTTATTTTATCTTTTATTATTACCATTTTGGATATAGGGCATATCCCAAATCAATATGTGTGTGTTGTGTTAGACCCAACAATAATGCTCCTCAAACAAATCTTGGATCTTTATTTTTTGTGGTTTGTTTGCTCCATGTTTGGTTTCTTTTTCAATTTTGAACCTTCATAATAATAAATTCACTGATATTAGCCAAAAAAATTTTGATATGAAAACAAAATAAATGATATACTTTAACATAGTAATTTTTTGTGTTTTTTAAAATTGTGGGAGTACACAAATGGGAGAGTCCGATTTGTGTTTAAAAAGTTGAAAAAAATTCAATGTACACAAATTGGAGGGTCCGATTTGTGTTAAAAAATTGAAAAAACTCAGAGTATATAAATCGGACCATGTGAGTTGTTTGATTTTAAAATTTTGCTTAAGAAATCGCATGGTCCGACTTGTAGTTGGGCAAATATGAATTTCGAAAGCTAGAAAACGGACCCTCTGGATTGTTTGTTGTTGTCAATTTTTTTATGAAATGGAATATCAAATGCAATTCGAACCGTCAGTTTACTGATGGAGAACTCGAAATTAAAAAGTGGATCAAACACATATTCCCCATATTCCGTTTACTAAAAATGGAATATCAATTTTTTATCAAATGGAGTTCTGTTCCACTGACACTACATGGCTGTGAAGCACCTGTATTCCCCATATTTGAGTCCAACACCACTTTTGCTTCCATATTCAAATTAAAAAGTGGATCTTGGAATATAAGAAAAAGAATTAGGAATGCATTTCTCAAAATAAAATGTTTTATTAAATACTAATCATTATTGGTTGAGAAATGAAAAGTTAACATTCTACGTTTTATGACTTATTCCATAATTAATTGTAGGACTAAAAGCTATATTATTACATGAACAAAATATATTACTGGTTTACTTACCTTTAAGCATAACAATTTTGAATGAAACTAATAGCAAGTATCTTGATAAATATTTAAGCAAAAGTTTTTTTTTTTTTTTGCCCTTCTTAATTAGTTCAGGAAGAATATGGTAATCCAAGTACCTTTTTCCTATCCCAAAAAATAAAAAGTAAAAATGAAAACAAAATCAATTCAATCCAATTTATATGATATATTCAGTCTTAGTTGTATGACGTTCTAAAATTTTCGGTCAAACTAATAAATTTGACAAGTTATGTACTGATAATGAATTAAGAAGTAAACTTATAGAGACAAAAGGGAAAGGACAAGAGGATGTATTAACCTTCTAATTTTATATCTTGTTTCATATATTCCTATATATAATTAACAAGAATTTACTTTTTAATATCTCAAAAAATTGTGTTTGTGTACATACAATTATACAACCATCTTATTTTTCCGAATTTTCTTTTTGTCATGAATTCCTGATTTTGATAGATGATAAGGTAATATACATCAAGGAATCAAAGCTGAATGCATAAAAGTAAGGAAATGAAAGAATCCAAGAACTTGTAAGCATGATATTTGTTGCATTACCACTTTCACTGTGAGCCAAAAACATGATTAAAGTAAAAACCAAAATACAAAAAGACAAAAAAAATTGCTGGACAGTAGTAACTATTAAGCATGGAAGCAGCATGAAGTATGTACTTCTATAGGTACATACACTATGCATTTAACACTTCTACAAATAAGTTTCACTATCACTATGCTCTTTGTATAAAAACTAATTATTTGTTGCATAAATTCTACTCAAAAATCTTACTTAAGATTAGTTTAATATCGAATGATGGGACTTTAAGTGGCAAACAAAACCGAGATAGGTTTGAAATTTTGTCCAGATATTTCACTTCTTTTATTATTAGGATTCTGATTGAGAAAAGAATTAATATCTTAACATGTAAAAGGTGGAAATAATAGTAGAATACTAATGTCTTTTGTTTTTTCATTACTAATTTTCAAATTAAAAAAAAAATGTATAACCTACCTGTTCCTACATATAGCTTACATGACAAAGCAAATTTAACTCTAGATTAAAGGAGTCTATAACACTTCTTTTGGTGCTATATCCTTCACCTTGCACTTCATAAAGTAAAATGAGCCAATTCAATGAACCATAATCTCTTTCACAATATATAATCAAGAGCATAAAATGAAAGACAACTAAGAAAATATCTTCAATAGTGTCATCATCTGTACAACCGCTATTATTGGCTGCTGAAATACTACTAATCTATGAAAAACAATAAATGCAGTAACTTCCAATTTTTCCAATTTTTTCAAATGTGTTGTAAAATCCTAGGATGCTAGTAATCAACCACAAAAGATATGCAAAAAAAAAGGGGAGGAAATGGAGGAAGCAAATGCTGCACATATTCTTCTAGAAGCTACTCTTGATAAATGATGAAAACCACTGGTACCTAAAAGTGTTTTATGTACACTGCTCTAGTGTTCTGAACTTGTTGCATCATAGTTTATCAGCAATTCTTCCTAAAGCATCTGCAAGCTTATCCAGCACAGCAACAATGTTACTTGCTGTGTCTTTCTGCTGTTGCCGATCCAATTGGAAATTGACGTTCTGAGCTTCGAGTTGATCGCGCAGCATCCTGCCGTTTTTTTCTAACACATCAATTAGTTGACTCTGCAGAGTTTCTTCTTCCGAATCAACTGAAAACCGCTTCCTCTTTCGTTCTCCTTGAGATGTAGAATCCGGATTTGAAGCTGGTTGTTTCTCATTAGTAGCATCTATAGGGTAAAAGAAAATGTCTAAACAAATTAAATTCTATTTGACAATGTCATCATGGAACTTAACTCTGTAACATTGTAATGGTCAAAATTTTAACCTTTGATCCTACTCATATGCCTTATACATGAAGCTGTACTTAAGCTAAAACTCAGGAGCTCAAGTAAGGGCATAATCAAAGCTTATGCACAGAAGGATCTATACTTTGTGGAGAAAATTCTTCCAGTCATGTCATATAAGATACATACTTGATTACCATTTAGGTAAGTGTAACATGTGTGGATTGCCAAAAATATACAATGTTACACTGGGACAAGTAGTGTTATTCAATGACTTACTTCAAAGGTGCACAATATCCCAGTAAAAAACTATTCATGCACATGTATGGAGTTTCAAATCAAGTTCATTTACTGAAGATTCATGTGTTACAGAGCTTTCAACAAAATTTCAAGCAACAATCATACGTTATATTTCATTACATTACACTTGTCAAATACTAATTACACATAAATAATCGTTAGAAAATGCTCTATTGTAACTTACAAGTCTGGATTAGGAAAAAGCTAATCAAGAAAAGAGTAAAAAAAGGAAGTAAGTTGTCACTGATGAATTTCAGCTTTACTTAGGAGGTCAGATTTTACCATATTGTGAACAAGAGTAAACACATTAAACCAGTCTCCTTGTTTTAGCTTTTCAGGTACAATTTAGCCTTTGTACTAAAACATTAATGTTGTGCCCAGAACACACAAGCCATATTGGAACAAACACAAGGTTCATTTGCGAACAATCAACATGTTTCTTGAGCTAAGCACTATCGATATCATTCCTTCACAAAATAATATCCACAATTCTCAACCTATCATCAATTCATCCTAATGAAACACATCATTACCTTGAGCATTGCCTTCCCCTTGGAGGGGTGGTTGATACTGCTTCTCCGCTGTAAATCAGAAGAGAAAGGCAGGAAAAGTTAAATAAATAAGAAAAAAAAAAGAGAATGAATGCACTGTCATCCAAATACCACCCCCAACTTTTCCACCTTCTTAGCAAAACAATATTATTGATATATGACAGATAATAGTGTAGTCTCACTAGTCTGATCCCTGTAACCGAAAACTCCACAGTCATTGTAAAAACAAACAAGACAGCACCATTACTATAAACAATAAATAAGATTGAAAAAACTCATACCATTGAAGTAGTTGATATTAAAAATTACAATTTTTGCACTTATCAGCTAATCAGCTAAACAACAATAAATTTCGGCAACATTGCAGCAGTTCATAAGTGCAGAGTTTCAAACCTGAGATAGGAATAACAGGATGAGGAACATTCTTATTCCCAGAAACAAAAACCTCGTCCCTCTCAGAATCAGAGAATAATCCATCCTCACCTCCACCACCAACACTCACCCTCCTATTACTGTCATAAATGTGCACCTCAGCATCATCACCACCTTCCACTTCCTCCGCCACCTTCGCCGCCGTCGCAGAACTCGCCGGAATCACCGCCAACGCCGGAGAAACCGCAGCGTCAAGTATATCATACACCTCCTTATCAAAATACCCCGGTAACTTTCTCTCCCTCCTCATATCGTTTCTCATAACCCAAAACGACTCCGTTTCATCCCGTGCCCTAGACTCCCACTCCTTAAAGCCACGTTTTGCGAAAACAGAGAAAAAGAAACACTATTCAAATTCAAACGCATAATTCGATAACTGATTTTTATTAATAAGCAATTCTGAACTGAAATTGAGTTTAATCCAATCACGACGCAGCTAAAAACGCACCTTGATCTTCTTGTAATCGCCGGCGAGGTTGCTCCACCGTTTCCGACACTGAACCGGTTCGCGGTTCACGCCGTGCTTCTTACAGTACGACGATACCAGCTGCCACTTAGGCTCCGGCGAACCGATCGACGGCGAACCTACGGCGGACCGGCCAGGTCGGAACCTGGTTTCGGCGTCGGTCTTTCCCTGAATTAGTACCAAGATCTCCTGCCGCGTCCACCGCGGCAGCCTCGCCGTCGGTTTGCCGTCATCTCCGCCGTCTGGAGCCGCGGAAACTGGCTGCGCTCCGTTGACGGCTCCGTCGTGTTCGCCGTTAAACAGAACTCGTTCCTCCAAAACCATAATGGAAAAGAGGGTTTTAAAAATCACGTGACTCGCACGTGTCGGTTTCTGACGGTGTTTTTTGGGGATAGTCCCGTTACGGCGTTTTTAAAGAGAGGGTTTGGGTTTAGTTCATGGCTTCTCCGTAAGACTAAGGATTGAAAGAGAGAAAAGAAAAAAAAGGAAAAAAAAAAAAATTGAAGAACGAGAGAGAGAAAAAAGAGAGAGAAAGAAAGACAGAAAGGGTTTGCGATCTTTATGAGTGTAATTGGGGTGTTTTTATTTTTCTAAATTTTTAAGGGTTTTTGTTTTTTAGTAATTTTCACTGGCTTTAGTGTACACTAAATAGGTTCTTGGCCCTTAACTCCTAAACAAGGTTTTTGTTTATGATATAATCTAATAATTAATAATTGATTACTATTTATTGGGGGTCGTATCCTTATCTTTTGATTCTTCAAAATTAATGGGGTTTTCTTTCTTGGCAAAAGGTTACTTGCTGGGTTGGTTTGACATCAAATTCCTGAAACAGCACTTTCATTTCATTATCTTATGCTATCAGATCCTAATTAGTATAACCAATTGGGTTAGTCGAGTGGTCAGCTCACTCGTTCACTTAAGCAAGTGTCGGAAGTTTGAATCCCGCCTTGTGCATGCAGCAACTTATTGGCCAGCGGCAGACTTTTAAATGGAGCTCCGATCCGCGACGAATTAATTCTTAACCTGTTGGACTAGGAGATACCGTGGGCAACAAAAAAAAAAATCCTAATTTGTATTTTTCTAACTCCTGATTTAGGTCATTTTCTAAACGTTTCAAACATGAATTGTACCTTTCTCTTCATGTTTAGGGGTGGTTCAATGTAACTTATAAAAATATAAATAGTTAAATACCACCCACAGTTTTTACTCCACTACTTTATTATTTATTTTCCAATTTTTATTCTGAGGGATCAATCAAAGGTGAATAATGAAAGAATCATCCTTTTAAATAGGTAACCTCAAAAGTGATTAGTACTCTTAAGCCTATAAATTGTGTGTGGAAGGTGGACCATGGTGTTGATAAGGGCATGCTAACCCTACCACTTAAGATTAAAACCATTCATTTTTTTTTTCTTTCTCAATACCTCTCTTATCTTAAGGAATAATTCCCCTCTCAAATACTTGGCTTAATGGCTAATGCTTGTGTTTAATGGATGGACCCTCCATTAAAGCCACTTTTAGTTTTAGTGTTTGCAACCTTTTGACAAAACCTTAATTAAGGTAGTACCACTATTAGGCACTAGTCTAACACCATCAAGGATAATAATTAATTTTCAGTGACACGCCATTTCTCTAAGGTGTGTGTGACCCATATATAAAAGCAATTTGAATAATTCAGTTTAATATTGATTCATTTATTGATTCTTTTTAAGTTGTGATGTGGAGTCAATATTTATTTATGCTAGCACAAAAACACTGGTATGAATAAATATATGTTTTACTAATCATTTAAATGAGAACAAAATACACAAAATAAATGAATGTCCTTTTTTTTATACCCCCAATATTAATTTGATTATTTTTAGAAAAATAATTTTAAAAAATCAACTATAGAAAATTGAATATAACTTTGTAGAAAAGAAATGTATAAACTCAATTGCAGTCGACTTCACGTGAAGTTGATAACTGAAAGCAGTTAGATGATTTGACTAATTTGACTAAAATTTCATCTAACGACTCTCATTTATCAACTTCACATGAAGTTAACTGCACCTGAGTTTCCATTGAAAAGAAAACACTTTAACCTAACTAAAAATTCTTGGTTAAAGCCTTATATTTATAGCGTTGACTTGAGGGAAAAAGAAGATAATAAACTATGAATAACTAACTTTTCTCTCTAACATGCAAATACTATAATAATATGTATCAAATGAATTGTAGTTAACCACCATAGTCATATTATTCTAGCTAAATTGAAAGATCATCATAAAAATATGAACGAAGTTGGAAGGATCGATAATAATTCTGAATATAGTTTATTGAATTATGAATTAGAGGATAAGTAGCAGGTCATATTCTCTGTGTGGACCTGAATGATGGGGGACCAGAGTGGAATCTCTCGAAGAATTCCATGATTAAGCATCAAATTATACTAATACAACATCAACATCGAAAATATATGCATCAACAATACAAACAACATGAATTCATAACGTAATTGCAATAATTAATTAGTGAATTAGGAAAGTTAATTAATGAGAGTGTTAATTCAAAGAGATCACTGTCATTTATTTGTGTACAATAAGCCATAATAGCCGTTCAGTATTTACTTGATAATGCGTTTACGACTCTACTAATTTAACTGAATTTGATAAAATTTATTGAAGAGGTATTTGATCTTTTTTAAAAATCTTAAATTAACATTTTATATTTGGTAAAACATAAGGTTCATCTAGTTGTTAAATTTTCAACTAAACTCATCTTCTATATTGAGAGATCCTTAATTTTTAAGTGAGAATAAACTTAATTATTCTAATGGCTAACTAAAAAAATTTGAGACGGAAGAGAAAAAAATATAAAAAAAAAATACTAATAACAACATTTATTATTACTATTTGTCTTTTTATGTTTTGTATAAGGTATTC
>NC_029788.2:131266559-131266829 GCF_000816755.2 Arachis ipaensis | reverse complement strand
GTATAAATAAATTCTATTATGCAAACTCTTGTGCAGAAGGAATGACCAATTATAGTTATAATTTATTTTTTGGCTATCTTGCGTTCTTTAATTTACCTTCTTATATTTTTTTTCGTCTTTATACCAATTTTATCGACATCTCATTTTTAAGAAGTTTGTTTTTCTTTGGGTTTTAAGCTTTGTTGTTAATAAAAAATAGATAAATTTTATTAATAAAGGAAAAATAGTTGAAAATCATAACTCATCATTCTAATTAGGATTTAGCTAACA
>NC_029788.2:131260293-131266393 GCF_000816755.2 Arachis ipaensis | reverse complement strand
GTCATATATAAATATTTGTATTTAATATTTTATATAACATAATAAATGAAAAATAACTTTAACTACGTGATTAAGCAAATGACAGAATTAGCCACACTAAATTCCCACATTAGTTCCTTCTTTTTTCCTCTAAAGTCTTAACCATGTTACACACAGACACACATTCTCACGAAAGTTACGTAATCTTTGAGTGTTTTTTTTTTTTAACAATGTTATGTTAATTGTAGTATTTTACAATAAAAATTAAAAACTAATTATCAAATTAGTTGCTAATGTAAAACTTATGATTTACAGAAATCGATACGGATATGGAACACTACACAACACAAGATATGTGGTCACACAAATTTAAAATTCTTATAAGATACAGAGACACGTTATTAAATAAATATTATAAATAAATGAAAAATATATATATTTATATATAAATATATAATAATTATTTTTAATGTAATTTTCCCTTTTTGTTTTTCTCTTCTTTGTGTAGATTTTGATGTGGCTAAGCTGAAGAACAGCGAAGTAACATTAATGACACAATCATGCAAATCTGGGACAAGTCAAACGAAGCTGAGAAGCTCAACTATATTCTCCTCCTTCCAACTGAAACATTAAAAAATAATAAAAAATAATTTAAAAAAAAACATCTCCGACACCTGATCATGAAGTCGTTAAACCAACAAAACCGAACAAAATAAAAAACGGATTTTTAATCTGTCCCAGATAACTTCCTACCTCACCGGAAGTTTGAGAGTTCCGGCAACATCACCGAAGCTCAAAAAACACATTTTCAGTTAATGGGGTAGCTCAGAACAAGAAAGAGTGATGAAGATGAAGAAGGGTGTTGTTGTTTTGTGTTAACGTGCAATGCAGGGAATTTAAACAAATAAGAAAGAAATTAAACACATAAAAAGGGTTTCCTTAGAACAAGTTTTGGATTGAAAATCTTGCACGCCACACATACATCCCTTCAAAACGTTACCTTTCTCTCTTTTTTTTTTTCTCTTATCCAAATTCCCACCTTGCCTTATGCCGTAATTTATTCGTTTTCCTTTCTCTCACTTCTTCTTCTTCTTCCTCCTCTTATTGCTTGCATGTATTTAAACGGATTCCTTAGCTTCCATTTCTTTGTTGTAACAATTCATTCCCTTTTTCCCACAAATAAAGGTAAGTGCTTTTTGGTACACGGTATTGCAATTCATTCTTCAAAATTCAAATTAGGGTTTTGGGAATTTGGACTTCTGAAGGTTTGGTTTTGGTTTCAAAGTCTTCAAGTTAATACCACTTCCATGTTAAAATAATTGTTAATTACTTGGACAAAAGAATATATTTTTCAATATTTTATTTTTATTTTGTTTTGAAACGGTGGAAGAAAAGGAGTAATTTTTAAGTTTTTTGTGATCCTCTTGATGATCTTTCAAAATATTGGTAGATTTTTTTTTTTTTTCAATTTAATACAATAATGTGTAAACGTGTGAATTTCCAAGTGCATTTGATTCAATGGATTTACTTCAACGCATGATATTTAACTATAGTAGTATATCTTATATTCAATGGATTTAATTAATTTAAATTATCCATGTATCAATGATAATTTAATTCCAAATCCATAATTTGAATTCGGAAGCTATCTAGATTCTAGAAGTTTTTACACGCAGTTTTCTTGCCGAGTAGGCAAAAAATATTTGGATGATTAACTTGCCTTATTTTTCTTTTCTCTATGCTCAACAGATATAAAGAGCTATTATTTCTAGATTTTCTTGGTCTATATCTACACATTACTTGGATTATTCAACATGCCTTCTGAAACAATGAACTCCAGAAATTTTTCTTCATCATTGTTTTCCTTTGAAGATGTTTCTCCTTCCACTATGGTATGTGATTATGTATATATAAGCTTTGAACATGGTGCTATATTGTGAGAGGTTTTGCAAAATTATAGAAATTTAACCTACCATCTTTTGTTCTTGACAGAAGCAAGATGAGTTCTGGAAATCAGATAACCTATCTAATTGCTATGGTTAGTGTTACTAATCTATTTGATTCTCTGTAATCATAGATTTTGATGAAGGAGCAAGGCCTAACTTGAGTGTACATATTGTTTCAAATTTTTTCAGAAAAGAATAAAATTGATGTAATTTCCACTCAGCATGAAAGCAACCTCTTCTCTAGTTCTCTTTCAGAGTTGTTTAACAGCAAATGTAAATTCTCATTTACTTGATTAGTGAATCAGCTTTATTGTACCAAATTCAATTATAAATGAGTCATTGACTTTGGAGATTTGATACATTGAATTGTTTAATACCAAATTTTGAAAGTAACAGATATTTTGGAATAGAAGAAGTAGCAAATATGATGTGGCTTAATATAACTCCTATTGGTGCAGTGAAACTATCTGCAAATAGTGTTCTATATGGACATTCAGTTGATAATATTGCACCTGAATCTGAGGAAGAGATGGTTTTTGATTCTATTGAGGAACTTGAGGCTCAAACTATTGGGAATCTTCTCCCTATCGATGACGACGATTTGCTAGCTGGACTGACTGATGATCATGAAATCTTTGTTAAAGATAGTTCTGGTGATGAATCAGATGAACAGGATCTTTTTGCTAGTGTTGGAGGAATGGATTTAGGACATGATGATAGTTCATCTTCTGGACAAAAGAATTCTGAATTCCATGATGATGCTTGTAAAGCGAAACTCGAGCTTTATAATACCTCAATTGCAAGAGAACACCCTTCTAGAACATTGTTGGTGAAAAATGTTGCTAGTGATGTTGGAGATTCTGAATTGAAAGCTCTATTTGAGGTTTGTGTTCTTGTTTTCTTTGACTTTTATAGTTCATGCAGTCATTATTTATTTAATATATAAAGGTAATGATAACTGATTTTCATTTTGTGAAGCAATTTGGAGGTATTCAGAGAGTTTACAATGCCTGCAAGCAATGTGGATTTGTGTTAGCATCATATTATGATATCAGAGCTGCCCAGAATGCAATGCAGGCTCACCGGAATGGATTTTTCGGCTTTAGGACGTTTGACATTCAATATCTTATTCCAAAGGTTAGGCACTGAAATTCAATATAGCTGTTAAAATATGATCATGCATCTCATAGAAAAAATGCAGTATTTTCATATACTCTTTTAGTGATTCCTTGCTTGTGGAAATTTTATCAGGATGATCCTTCCATGAAAGAAATTAATCAGGGCACTCTTGCTGTCTCTCTATATGATTTATCCATTACAAATAATGAACTTCGCCGAATGTTTCGCCCTTTTGGAGAAATCAAAGAGGTGAGTTTGGTTACCAGTTTACTAGTTGCAAAAATATTGATCAAGATAAACTATTTGTTAATTCTGTGTAACCTTTGTGAACTGCAGATTTTTGAAACACCTCAGAGTCCACATCACAAGTTGATTGAATTTTATGATGTGAGAGCTGCAACGGCAGCACTTGAAGCTTTAAACAGAAATGATACTGCTAGGAAGATGCTAAAGGTTGAGCCAAGCCTAATAGGATACTCTAAAAGGTACTATTCTCAATTCAACTGTTTTCTATAATAAGAAACAATAGCGTGGTTTGAATCATGTAGCCGATTTCACCTAACTATGCATGCTCCTTACTTGAAAACCTCTTTGCTTCATAGGGTCTCTTCAAGTGTTCCAAATGGTGTCCTTTGTAATCCATCCGAGTTCGCGACGAACATCAATATTGAAAAACAGGAAAGGCTAGATAGCAATAGCAGGAAGTTCTGTCAAGCAAACTATAATGCACACCCCATGGAATTGAATGATTGTGGTAAGTCAAAATGTGCAAATGAGTATTAAGTCCAGTAACTTAACTATGATTCTCAATCCATTGATTAAACTTAAACTTAAACTTAAACTCACCCTTTTTTTCTCAGTTTTTGAATCCTCTACTGCTGATGGAGGCCTTTCTCTTCCTCGCCATCGATACAAATGGAGCAACTCTTATCAGCATGTTGGAATGACATGGCCAAATTCACCCTCATATTTTGATGGAGTTTGTGCAGCTCCTACCTTACCAAGATTTCATGGTGTTCATAGGTCACCACCACATATGATCAGCAATGTTGTCTCCATGAATAGCCACCTTGCGCAATCTGCTCCGGCAGCCAACTATAACATTTGGGATAGACAACATCCCTATGCAGGGGAAACACATTGTTTGGACTTCTATCCACAAAATATGTTTCCAAGTCTTGGGGGAAACTATGTTGACCTTCAAGTCCTTCCTATGGATGTTGGATTTCCATTCCATAATCATAGGGAAATGATGTTTCATGGAAGACATAATATGATTCCCATGATCAATTCTTTTGGTACTTACAAAGAACGCGCTAGAAGCCGGAGACAAGGCAGATCAACTCCGGTAGACACTAAACAGTATGAACTTGACATCGAACGCATTAAAAATGGCGAAGATAACAGGACAACACTTATGATAAAGAACATTCCCAACAAGTAAGTGTAGTCATATATTTCATAGAATGTGTTTTTATGCAGCCTTTTATTTTTTATCTGCATATGATCATTTCCTTCTCACCAATTACATATTTGTTAACTTGCAGGTATACTTCAAAGATGCTATTAGCTGCAATTGATGAGTGCCATAAAGGAGCTTATGATTTTGTTTATCTACCAATTGATTTCAAAGCAAGTACCATTTACTTAAAGAAATTTGTCCCTTCTTTGTCATCTAACTTTTCCAAACTGAAAAATGGACTATTAATAATGTCTATTTTGGTATTCCTTTTTGTCTTAATTGCAGAATAAATGTAATATGGGATATGCATTCATCAACATGACTAATCCAAGCTTGATCATACCATTTTATCAGGTTAGCCAAATGAACTAGAAAGTGATACTATCTGATTTACAATATATATCTGTTCCAATTCTAAGAACTATAGACTAAAAATCTTAGTATGATGCAATTCTGTTTAGGAGTTCAATGGAAAGAAATGGGAGAAATTCAACAGTGAGAAAGTGGCAACACTAGCATATGCTCGCATACAAGGAAAAGCAGCACTCATTGCTCACTTCCAGAATTCAAGCTTGATGAACGAGGACAAGCGCTGCCGGCCGATCCTCTTCAACACTGATGGTCCTAATGCCGGCGACCAGGTACAGAGTTTCCTCTTATATGCATTAAACTATGCACTTCTCTTCTTTTCTTGCAAAGCAAGCAACATGTTTTGTACTAACTTTGTTAACAACACAGATCCCTTTTCCGGTAGGCGAAAATGTTCGAAACAAACCTGTCAAGCTCTCACCTGCTGCAACATGAATTTCATAGTTCATAGTGTTCAAACTAAGGAAGCATTTAGTTTTATTCCACCATCTCATTGATTTTTGTGGATGCTAACATTATAAAACTAAGTGATTTGAATTTGGTCTTATTGTTTGAGTTCCTCATATTTGGATTGCTTGAGAGAGGGGAAAACTCCCTTAGCTTAAGCCAAGGAATTTTTTGTTACTTTTATACCAAAATTGTTAAAATTTAGAAATATGAAGATCAAGATTGCATATATAGGACTCCTGAAGTTGGAATAGAATTGTACTTATACCATTTTTTTTTTCATTTTTCTGTAAATAATATGTTTTGATTTGTCAAGTTGGAGAACATTTGTGATTTTCAACCCTGAGTTTCCTTTTTAATGGAAATTTTGATGAATTATTGTGATGAAGCATTGTTTATACATACACATTTGTATCGTTCTTAATTGTGATTATAAAAAATGTTATATGTATACATAAAATTAGTCATTAAATTAGTTATTATGTATTTTTATATAAAATACATAATTTAATTTTGATGCACTGTTAGTGTAAAATAGTTTTACACGTACATCCAATTACGTAATGATACAGTAGAAAAAATAACTACATTTCATATTGATCGTGTAAATGGTCGTCTAAAATAATAGATGTGATTGCACGTTTTACACTATCAGTGCATCAAAATTAAACTCATAAAATATATACGTTGTTTTAATCATTTTCAATATGTAATTCATATTTTAACGTATATTCTATATAAATAGCTGATTTAGTAATTAATTTTGTATAAATATAAC
>NC_029788.2:131245009-131260241 GCF_000816755.2 Arachis ipaensis | reverse complement strand
TGCCTACTCTACTTGCTGGTATAGACCAAGGGGTTGACTCTGTTTTGGCCTTATGCTTAACTTTGGTTCAATTCTTAATTAAGCTTTTAATTCATATGGAATTTACTATTTAGTATATCACTTGGAATGATTTTTCTAAGCATTTGAGATGTTAGAAAGGTAAGAGAAAGCGGTAGAGAAAGGATTTGTGTGTATTCAAGTTGTGTTGAATGATATAATATAAAAGGATATTTATGCGGATTAAGAGAATCGAAATAATTAAAATGTAATATTTTATAATAAATATTTAGATATGTTAAATAATTCTAATTTTAATTGATTTTAATATAGTCTATTATGAGAATTTTTTTTGGGGTAAAGTATTTTTTTGTCCCTAAAATTTGGTAAAAATTTCAAAAATACCCCTAAATTTTATTTTGTTTCAATTTTGTCCTAAAAATTTTGCATTTGCATAAAAGATGCCATCGATGGCTAAATTTTCAAAAAAATTTACACCAAGCTAACAATAATGTATGAAAATTATGCCTGATTTACTTGTGTTGAGGGTTATTTTTTATGAAATTGTTGTTGAATTGATCTTAAATTTTTTTAAAAATTAGCCGTCAGAAATATATTTAATACAAATCGAAAATTTGTGGGACAAAATTAAAACAAAATAAAACTTATAAATATTTTAAAAAATTTTGACAAATTTTAAGAATAAAAAATATACTTATTTCTTTTTAGTTAGAAAATGAATTAGACAGTTTACAACTCTAGATATTATAATATTATTACACTCACCCGCACTACATACTCACACACCCAACATTAAGAGTTCCAGGCATTTGTTAAGTTAACAATAGGGTAAAAAATCTAAATAAACCAAGCTGAAAAGTTTATTACCCAAATCAGCCAAAATAAAAATTATTTCAGCAATCTACCAATGGCCATTTATATATAATTCGAATCAATATGATTCAAACTACAAATACATGTAATTCAAAACAACTTGCTTCGAATTACGTTTGAATGAATATGCATGTAATTCGAATCAAGTATATTCGAATTAGAGAAGGGTAAATCGAATTGACTCGATTCGAATTAATAGGCTCATGTGACTCTATGGAGTTCGAATCATATTGATTCGAATTATTCAATGTTGGTGACACTAGGTAGTTCGAATTAAGTTGATTCGAATTACTAGTGAATTGCCTATATAATGCTACGTTAGTTGGATATATATCAATTTTTTTTCACATTCTTACTTGGATAGTTGGATATATATCTTATAGTTGATACAAAAGATATTTACTGTATAATTTTATTTTTCTAAAAATATTATATATATATATATATATATATATATATATATATAGATGATTACACAATTTTAGAAATATTTAAAAAGTTATTGAATAATTTGAATCAATATGATTCGAACTCCATAGAGTCACGTGAGCCTACTAATTCAAATCGAGTCAATTCGATTTACCCTTCTCTAATTCGAATCTACTTTATTCGAATTACATGCATATCCATTCAAATGTAATTCGAAGCAAGTTGTTTCGAATTACATGCATTTGTAGTTCGAATCAATATGATTCGAATTATATTTAAATGGTCATTGTTGGATTGCTGAAAAATTTTTTGTTTTGGCTGATTTGGGTAATAAACTTCTCAGCTTGGTTTATTTGAGTTTTTTACCCTTAAAAATATTCTAATTTTAAAGTTTAAACTAAAACTTCCTTTAAACTAAATTTTGGACAAAAACAGATAAAAGAAATCTTGACAAAAAAAAGAAAACAAAAGAAAACAAAGGGTATAGGCCCAAGAAAGAACCAAACGACATACTGGGACCGGTCAGGAAAACACTGGCCCATCAAGGATTTCCAACATCTAAAAGGAGAGAATCTACTTTCACCAAAAACAAAATAAAGAAAGGACAGAATCTACTAACGCAAAATTGATTCAGACTATTTTCACTCTTTAATTAGAGGTCTTGGATTTAACTACTAATGACTAAAAAAAGTAAAAGACTCCTTTAAAGATTTGTATTTATCTCATGAAACTTCTATTGAATCGAACTAAATTAGTCGGGTTTTTTTATTAGAAATATTATATGATAGTGCTTGTAATGAAAATATCTTGTAATGTTATGAAAGAGAGGAGAAAAAAAAAAGATAAAGTTAATGGAAAAGGGTTTTTGGAATCAATTGGGTGGATGTTGACTAGCTTAGTCCGTATAATTAAGAGATGTGAAAGTGAGAATAGAGGCACATGAAGGGACAGTGATGGCATGCGAGAGCCAAATAAAATTATTATTAGTAATAATAATAATTAAAATTTCTATTTAATTTTAAAAAAAATTTAATTTGTAATTTTGAACAAACCTATTAATTTTAAAATAAATATTAGATTGGACGATTGTTACGATTTTATTTTTTATATATTTAGTTTAGGGTGTGTTTGGTTTGCGTTTTTATTTTTAATATTTTCTATTTTTTGAATTTTGTAAAGAAAAAAGTACAAACAATAAAAATAATAAAGTACTATTTTTTTATTTTCATCACCTCTTTTTTTATTTTTTTTACAAAATTCAAAAAATAAAAAATATTAAAAATAAAAATAAAAAATAAAAATACAAACCAAACACATTTTTAATTTTTTGAATTTTAAAATAAAAAATAAAAAGAATTGGCTTATATTATTATTGGTTCCTTAAACTTTTTCTTTAATTTATTTTTCTAATTTTACGTAAGCTATCAATTTTCTATATTTTGTACTTTGTAGGGTGAGAAAAAGAGAAAGAAGAAGATGAATAATAATAATAGTAATGATGTTGTCTATGACACACTCACATGCAAATGCATGCGCATACAAAACTAAACAGAGATATGATGCCATGCAATGCAAGTTGGGCCTTTGCGGCTAACACACACACAACACACACACATGTTGTCCAATATGCAATCAATCAATCATCAAAGCACGCCCACTCCCCACAAAATCTCTTTTCTTTTTGTCCTCATCATCATCAACCACCACCCATTTCCGATCCTTATTTATTCCTCTACATTCATTCATTCATTATGTTAATTACTATGTATTTGTTGGGGGTGGCTAATTTTCCATTTATTATCACATTTATAACTTATAAGAACTATCGCCACTATATATTAGGGATGGCAATAGGTACGGTAAGATAGAATTTAGATTAAATTCTAATTTTATCTGCGAATTTGAGAATATTCTAACCCTATTTTATTCGTTTTTAATTTATGGCTTACTAAAAAGATACAATATTATTATATAACTTGATGATGATAATTTAAAATAGAACCGATTTTTATGTAAAAAAAAAACGTATTAAATTGTCAATAATAATCTTCTCTCAGTGACTATAAATTTTTTGCATTTAGTGAGAATTTTTTTATTCAATATCTACTTAAAACATATTTATTATATAAGTATATAATATATACCTATATAAGATGCGGATTGGTAGGATAGGATTGAGGCTCAACCCGCACCTACTGCAGTCTGCAGATCCTATCCTACCTACTGCAGATTTAATTAACAACTCTATCCGATCGGATTGAGTCTAGTTAGATACTCACAGATAGAGTTCATGTTGTCACCCCTACTATGTACTGACGTATGTATTAACTATTAAGTGCATTCATGCGAATAATTTGTATGTTTGTATCCGCCATGTTATATGTTTGAACTTTGAACAAAGGTTCAAAACCATTATTTCGGATTATGGCTATATTGAAATAAATAACTCAACATCTACAATCATATGATGTGACACATATATGTCATAGGATGTTGGTTCCTGAAATATACAGTTGAGGCGTTAACCTAGTGTTAAAAATTATTATTTTTATTATAAAACATAATTTAATTTCGTATTAAAAATTAGGTTTGACTGAATATCTATTTTTTGAATTAATCCAATCTTTTTAGACAACAACAATTTATGTTAGATAAAATTTATTGAGCGAAATCAATACTAAAATTATTATAACACTACAAGAATCTCGGACAAAATTTAAATCGCTTTAAAATAAAGCGTTGCTAAATCTGTAGCAATAATTTTTTTAAACTGTTGGATGAATGGCCGCAAAATTTTTGTCGCTATCTATCGGATTTGTTGTAGTATAACTCAAATCTTTTACAAATTAAAAAGAATATATATTTTATTGGGATAGTTTGGTGGATAGAGAGGAAGAAAGATAAAGGGCAAAGGCAGGTAGGTAGTGGTATCTGAGTAAGTGGGGTAAGGCTAAAGCAGACATAATACTAGCCACATAACGCGCATACTCAACTTTACACATTTTTTCTGATCAACCTTAGGAAAAATGATAGTGATAAGATTTAAAACAAGATCTCACATATTATTTCCAACAATAAGGGCCCTAGAACGTTCACAACTTTAAACCTAGTACACAAGAAGGGAAAAAAAATGAAAAATGAAAAATAAAAAACACAAAGCCGTTGTTGTCACGGAGAACGAAACAAATATCCATAGGCTATATATATTTTGACACATTATTGATGATAAAGGAAAGGGACTTGGTGGATGTTATTAGGTTTTTTGGTTCGGAAGAATTATAGGGAATGTTTTAAGGGATGATGTGCAAAATGAAGAAAAGGAATTGGAAATTTGGAATGATCAGTTTATTATAAATTATCTAATATATTTATTATTTTTAAAGTTGGGTGATTATCCACACTAATAAATATCCAACCCTCTCTAATAATATATCTGAGTGTGTTGGCAACCTTATTTGCAACAAGTAGTAAAAATTGCATAGCTAAAGAAGGAGAGGAGATTCAAACCCAAGTTTTTTTAGGCAAGGACTTATCACTACAAGAGACACGCCGAATAGCGGCAGTTTTTTTTATGGATTTGCGGCAGTTTTAAACCGCCGCAAAATAAAATTCCAGCGGCTCCACAAGCGTCGCCTATTAGGGAGTTGTAATTTGATTTTGCGGTTTCGAACCGCCGCAAATCAGATAATTGATTTTGCAGCGGTCACAGAACCGCCGCTATTTTGGTCAATGGATTTAAAAAACATTTTGCTGCGGTTTCAAAATCGTCGTAAATTTATGCAGTTTTTTTTTAAATGTGACGGTTTTAAACCTCCACAATTTCATACAAGAGCTTAAAAAAAAGTTGATTAACTACTCAAATGGTTTATACCATTTCTCTTTACTATAACCTATTTTCTTTACATCATATTTATTAAAGATATTAATATAAAAAAACACTAAATAAACAATAGATAGATATATAATCACAAATTTAAGCAAATCAAGAGGCACATAGGTCACTAAACTGTTGAGCCAGATTACACCAGTCTAATCCCATCCCATTTCCTTGATTCTTGCAAAGCTTCAGTTAGCATATACTGTCACAATTTTCACTAGTAGGTGATAACATGTAAACTTTTCATAGATGAATCTAATATATAAATTTATAATAGTGCTCATCCCTACTGGTTTCTACATACAACCAAATATACTGAAAGAAATGTGAAATTAAATTGATTACCGAGAAGAAGTTAGTGTCCTTCATAAGCCAAAAAAATCACACAACAATCCAATACCAGTAGCAAATATCTCCTCAATTTCCAGCTATCAGGTTGTGGGAATGGTTTCACTCTATCCTTGGATATTGTCATAATGGTACCTAAAGGGATAATGGTGAAGAAAAATATCATTAGAAAATCACACAACAGTCCAAGCAAACTATATGAAGGTCATTCAGCACAATATTATCTTACCATCATTTAGTATGGCAATGATCAACACCATAAAGGGTGCAAAATCAAACTTCCAAATCAATGCAATAAACGTGAAATCAAACTACAAAATAAAAAGTAGATCAAATAAAATTATATGAACTATTTAATTAGGTATGTTAATTCTTGGTTGTTCACCTATTTTCTACACTTACCACAATATGAATGGTGAAAGACACTGCATATATCTGCCATAAGCAAAAATAAAAAATTTTGCAATGTTAGAACACTAAAATATCAAAAAAATTGCTGTGATGATATGAAATCAGAGAATTAGTGAGTAGAGAAGATGAGACTAAGCTAGATTGCATGAAATAAAGTGTATTATTAATGTTCTTATTAGTATGAGTAGCAGTGATGATATATATAGATACATCACAGGCATATCTTACAAAAAACAAGATAAAAAACAGTAAATATTAACTAACTAATATAAAACTGTGATTACTCACAATGACAATGCTGCACATCACATGAAAATAAATCAAAAAACGAGAAGCTAAACGATGAAACACGTTCACTTCATACAATATCTTTTCTTTTCTTTTCTCTTTACTGGGAGTCACCCATGTAATATTTGCCTTATATATAGTTAAGTATATAATGCCAATTTGAACCTCAATGCAGAAGCTATTTTCAATGCAGCCCTTGAATTTTAATATATAATAAAAACTGAAAGCAAATTCTCCTATCAATGCCTCTTAAATGTATTCTTAATTCATTATACAAAAAGAAGCAGAGTAGAGGGAAGATATGTAAATAATATATTGTATTATTATTCAACACAAACATAAGAATTTCACCTGAATTGCTTGATCAAAAGTATAGAGATTTTGCTTAATAGTTTGTTTAACAGGGGGGGATATGGAAGGCAGGAGTCGATTACAATCCGCCTAGCACCACCAATTTGTTTAACAATTGCTAAATTAGATAGAAATAAAATTCAAAATTATATGTTCTATCTAATCACCTTATTCCACACCATGAATGATAATATTTAATTCCTTCTTCTCCTTTTCCAAAAAGAATAAAAAAAATTAAAACAGAAGTATGTTCCTATCTTGTTGATCTACTACCTGAATATCTACCTGAATTTTGTGTCCTCTTCTTCTATTTTTAGAACCATAAAAAATAATGAACAGATTCTGCTGCACATTTATATGTATATATTACCAAATATAAGCTTTCTAACTAAAAATTTCACTACAAAGCACATAATAAATAAAAATAGCAGTATAAGTTGATCAACAAGTACATTTAAATCCTTAACAAGAATAAAATTATTTATTCATGCTTTTTGTGCTAGCACAATCACCATGACAATTGAAGAGATCAAAATTTTGTTCTATATAATAAAGCATATAACAGATATAAAACTAGAAAAAGTAAATATTCAAATTGCTTCTATTTATATAATGCCATTTTATAGTTTGAAAACAGAGAACAATAATGTCCTACTACAACTAAGTGTGGTCCGTGCATGAAAGAGATAGGAAGATTCATATTATCCATTATGTAATTTGTTTAAATGACCAAATCTGCTACATTACTTTGATTGAGACAAGAACGGTTACATTGTGAAAAATTCAAAAGAAACTCATTTGATTTTATAGTCTTTTAGTTTGAGGGTGAGGGGTGTCCTACTAGAAAGGTAAATTGATCATGTGTTCAAATTAAATGTAGATATTAAACGGATTTTAGATTTTAATTAGGCCTTTTCTTCTTCACTCTCCATTAACTACTATACTTACTAATAGTAAAATAAAATATAAAACAATCCACCAAAACACTTACAACAACACAAGCAATATATATATATAATGGATAGAGTGAGGGGTTTGGCATTAAAGAAGGCAGTAGTATATTTCAGAGAGTCCATGTTACATGTGGCACAACATAAAGCAACTGTTCTATGAACTAGGAGCAAGAATAGCAGTGGAAATAGAGAATGAAATACTAATCCAATTTAGCAGTCCAGCCACTTCAAAGATACAAAAACAAAGAGAAATTTAAATTACACTCCTAAACCACTTTGATCTTCATACGTTTATTCTATTCAATTAAATGACTTTTATATACATATCAAACTTTATGTGTTGAAAGTTCTCAACAAAAGAGCATATTGTGAAACATATTCAAAACACTTAGCATATTGTCGAACACTTGGCATGCAAAAGCATAAATAATACAAAATAACACTAACAAGCATTCTTTGCAACACCGAATCAAAATTCAGCACCAATTACATGAAAAATCAGCAGCATTTCACAGGGACTCAGCAAAGTATCAGTCAATCAATCCAAACAAATTGAAATTAAAACTCAAGAAGCTCTTAACAGCATGTTTAATTATGTATAAACTAACACTAATTCTAACCTTAACTCAACTAACAATAGCAGATAATCTTAACCAAATCAAATTAAGACTAGAATTAACATATAACTAATCTTAAATTAACTAATCATGTTAAAGGGAGTGAAAACCAACCTCCTCTTGCATGAAAAGGAGCCTTGTCTTCTTTTGTTGGTAATCTGGCCGAGGAGATAGACAAGAACCACTCTCGATTCTCCAATCTGCTTTATTCTCATTTGCACCATGGAACATTGAAGATGAAGAACCTGAATTGCTACCTTCTTTTGTTGCATCCTCAGTTTGATTATCAACAGTGATAACATCAGGTGAAAAAAGGGCATGTTTGCGAGAAAAATTTTTGGAGGCTAAACAAAGGAAGTGAAAAGTTTAAATTTAAACCCTTACCTCTTCGAAATTGAAATAGGGGAATAAAGGTCTCAGATAAATTTATTTACTTCTACTTAACATTCTTTTGAGGTCTTCTCTTAACCCAATTAAACATGAGGCATAATCTGAATCAAAATTAATCAAATATATAGAGAAAATTTGAATCAAAATCCTTAACTCTAAACAACTACAATTTAACTGAATTAATCAAATATATAGATAAAATCTGAATGAAAATAACCTGAAAGTATAATGTGAACCAAGAAGATTTACAAATCTTGAGGAAAATAAGATTCTAATTTTGTAAGTGATCAAGAATGAAAACAAGAAAGAAAGAGCAATGTGGAAGTACGAACCAGTGATAGGGAAGAGGCCACGATAACTCAGATTCGCTGGAGGAGAGGGGAACGATCGACAATGGTGAGAGGAGGACGTCTGGGCAGCCACGCGACTCAGAGATGGCACAGACGTGCACGGTGGATGCGAGAACAGGGGTGGGTTACGCACACCGAGGATGAGGGATTAGGGGTTTCACACACTATAGAGTAGAGGGAAACGGTCGAAGGCGGTGAGAGGAGGTTGGGTTGGTAGCCACGCGACTCCACGGGGACAGAGCGGTGCACAGTGTGTTTGAGCACAGGGGGTTCTTACGCTTCCACTCTCCTGTCGCAGGTTCCTCTTCTTTCTAATTTTAGGTACTGAAGTGATTTAGGGTGAAATCAAAGTATTGGGTTGGGGTTTGCGACAGAATTTCATTGAATCGACACTAATCCAGTTGATTCTACGTCACAATGAAGAAATCGGATGCCAATCGCAGCTATTTTGAACAATTGCGGCAGATGGAGAAAACGCATGCAATTTGCTGCCGCCATCTTCCGCGTAGCAATATACACAAACACATCAAGACTCAGGGGTTCAGATATTGGGGAAAAATTCAATCTGAGTGTTAAATTGAAGAAAAATTTGGCCAAAATTAATCAAAGAACGTTGTTCAAAACAAAATTTAGAAAGCATAAAGATTAAATTCATGCAAGAATAATTTTCTCAACAGCCCTGAAACTTAAATTGGGACGAGGGAGAGGAACATACCACTGAGAGGGGAGTCTATTGCAATCGGCAACGTGAAACACTGCCAAAGGGGAGAAGGCTGCCAAGGATGACACAGGGACGGATGGATTGGGATGACGCCGACGACGTCACACACATGCACGGCAGAAGGAGAAGACTCCGATGACCCCTTCTACTTCACCTTCGTGCACGGGAGCTACACGGCTGAGGGAGGAGCCTGGTAACCGGAACAACGATGGAGCAGACTCAGTTGGATCTGACAGAGGGAAGGGTAAGGACGGCGGGGAAGGAGACAAGTGATTGCTATACCTTGCCTCTGACGAAGGGTTCTCGCGCCAAATACTTGAAGGTTATGGCACAAAATAAATTTGGTCTGGGTATTTTAGTGAGGCAAAACCCCTTCCCCCTAAAGTTATTTGCTGCGGTGAGGGCCCAATACCGCCTCGGTTCAGTTTATTTGGAGCGGGGGTTAATTACGCAGCATTTGTACAATATGACTCATGTTTCTATTACAAGAGACACGCCAAATAGTGGCGATTTTTTTAGGAATTTGCAGCGGTTTTTAACCACCGCAAAACAAAATTTCAGCAATTCTACAAGCATTGCCTATTAGGGATGGAGATTTAATTTTACAAAAGTTTTTGGAAACCACTGGCACAACCGCAACAAATCATATAATTGATTTTGCAGCGGTTGCAGAACCGCCGCTATTTGGTAAATAGGTTTTCTTAAAAAAATTGTGGCATTTTGAAACTACCACAATCAGCTATATAAGATTATAAAAAAAAATTCTAAAAGTCAAAGCACTTTAAAATAATCCCTTTTTATAGGTGAAATACCTACATACACTATAAAGGTTGTGAATTTTATCTACATAGCAATAATTAGCAAAAGAAAGACAAAATGCTAACTTAACATATCAACAAAACATCTATATAAACATAATCTTCAGAACTCAACGCATTACAAAAATCTAAAGAAAGCACTGCTGAATTCTTCACTTTTTACCTCATACTTCTCAATATCTGGATATAAAACAACAATAAAGGACATCATATTTTGGATCATCTCTCAAAGAACGACGACTGGCACAATGTGTTCGGCAAGCAGGGCATTCATTGTTCCTGAAATAATACATGAATGATGAGTTTACATACAAAGATTATATCCTGAGAAACAAAGAATGAATTCTCAAATCTCTACTTTAATTTATTTTTCAAACAAAACACTCCTTGAACTTTCAAAACATTTTTGTCTTTGTGTAAACATTTAAGTTTCATTTATTTTCCAAATTTTTAGAAAAATTTTCATTTATTTTTTATATATTCAAGTGAGGCCTGCTTTTGGTATGACGCATCTCACACAAAACAAAGTAACACTATATATATGTGTGTGTGTGTGTGTGTTTTTTTGGGTTAATAGTTAAATTAGTCCCTGAAAGATAAGATATTTTTTAAATTCATCCCTAAAAGATTTTTTCAATCAAATTGGTCCTTCAAAGATTGTGAATTAATCATTTGTCCTCCAGTCACTCCATTAACAATTTTCTTCAAAGATTGATGTTGTAAAACGTTAATTAATAACATATATAATATCAGATATGTCTAATTGAATATTGACCAAATATGTTTATGAAAGTTTATTAATTTAGTCATTTTTTCCAATTACAAAAATCCTATTCCTAATATAACCTAGTGAATAAATTTATAGATTTTTGTAAACATATTTAGTCAACGTCTAATTGAACGTGTTATGTGTCATGTATGTTATTAGTTAACATTTCACATCATCAATCGTTGACGAAAATTGTGAGTGGAGTAACTGAGGGACATATATAATTAATTCATAATATTTGAAGGACTAATTTGATTGATAAAATCTTTTAGAGACGAGTTTAAAAAATGTCTTATCTTTCAAAGACTAATTTGACTATTAACCCATATATATAATCCACACAATCTCCAAAAAGATCTTTGCATACCATCAGTAAATGGGTAATTCACTCCAAAAAATACTCATGTATAAAGTTATAGCTTTGAAATCTCGGGTAGACTGTTTTAGCATAACAAATGATAATGATTGATTAACGCAATAATAGATCCAATATAGAAATACCATAAAGAACTTACATAAACTCCTTACATTCTTTAAATGCCACCTGATTGAGCAACCTCTTAGTTGCAATGGTTGATGTGATATTCATCATGATTTAAAAATAGTATTTTACAACTAAGACTACTTTTAAGATTGATATCAACAACAAAAGAACAAAATAAAAGCAGCAATTCGAAATAAAAAAGTTATAGACATCCAAAATACTAGAGAATTACTAAAAAGATAATAATACATAAATTAGAAATTACCAAAGGATAGTTCCACTAGTGTTGTTGCCTTTGCACGTAATCCATATATACTTCTTACATCGCTCATTTAGAGATTTTACCAGTTCATCAAGCTCTGATTGGATATGATCAGCATGGGCCTGAATTTTTTATGACTTAAATGAGATACGAAAATAATTTCTCAAGATTGATATACATGCTTAGTAAATATCAAAATCTACCTGTAATGAACCATCAACATTTTCATATTGTTCCATCTTGCAATTGCTTGATACAATTCAAATTTTTTCTCCTGCAAATCAAATAAAGAAATAGTTTGATAGTATTTAAGAAAATAGGCTAGTAATAACAAGTTTTCAACACATGCTATCAATTGAAGAGAAATCTGTATCTCATTGCATCCATATATCACAAAATGTGGCTTCCTCAATAGTTAACTTGGATGATACATCTCCAACATGCTTATATTTATCTTCATACTCTTTTGCTAGAATCTCAACTTGAATTGATAAATTGAGAAAATGATCACACGATTTGGAAACAAAAAGAACACAATTAATTTTAAAGAAAGATACCTCACATTTGTCAGCTGAGGAAAAACAAAATAATGAAAGCAATGTTTTCTTGAGTTGGTAATTGGTGAAGACTTATTATTGATGCCAATTTGCAGAAAGGGATATGACACACCTCAAACTGAACTAACCAATTGTTTATCCTTTCTCTGAATCCCCTATCAAGATGGTAAGCTGGTGCACTCCCATCCAAACAAACTGCAGAGTAATTTTTAGGGGAAAAAAGTTACCAAAATTTATTTCATGAGTTGGCAATAAGAATAATAAGAACACATGTTAAAGGAAAAAATTTTGTTTGCCAAAATTAGATAATTTATGCCATCTTGTCAACCATTTTAACTTTTTCACTTCAACTTGCATAAAATATTGCCAACGGTCGTTGGATCTTTAAGCCATAAATTGCATTGACGACCTTGGCCAATAGTGAAGATAGGATCACACATACCGGAGAAGAAAGAAAAACTAATATGATTAGTTCTAGATTGACATGACTAATGAAAACATAATCAGCTCAATATTCTCTCCATTTTAAGCCTAAAAAAGTAGAAGATAATTCAAAGTAGATGTCTCACTTACTCATGTATAGCACCTATATCTTTTATGGTGAAATTGCATACATCATTGCTTTTATCAAGTAATACAAAATCTTCGGTGCAAAGTCGACATTGATTCCATCCTATTCCATCCTACATAATATTGACTAACTGTGGCATGATATTGCAAGAAACAAAATTTTCTCTTGCCAGAACAATACAACAATAACCAAGCCATATCTCATTAGGTTGGGTGCACTAAATGGATCAAACATTGCCATCCATAGTGTCCTTATCATAGATCATATTTGCACAAAACTTTAAAACATATTCAAAACATTTGGCATATTGTCGAACACTTGACATGCAAAAGCATAAACAACACAAAATAGCACTAACAAGCATTCTTTGCAACATTAAATCAAAATTCAGCACCAATGGCATGAAAAATCAGTAGCGTTTCGCAGTGACTCAGCAAAGCATCAATCAATCAATCCAAACAAATTGAAATTCAAACTCAAGAAACTCTTAATAGCATGTTTAACTATGTATAAATAAAACACTAATTCTAATAAGAAAATCATAATTCTAACCTAAACTCAACTAACAGCAGCAAATAACTCTAACCAAATTAAATTAACACTAGAATCAACATATAACTAATCCTAAATTAACTAAAATATAGAAGAAAATGTGATATGAGAACCTGAGTCGAATTAACATTAGAGTGGCTCTATTCTGATTCTGCAACTGGGAATGAGGGAGGCATGGGCGAGCTAGAGAGCCACAGGCCCACAGTGCGAGGTTGTAAGGAGGGGAAGAAGATGACCGCGGTGACGCTGGATGGTAGCCGCCAGCGAGACAGAGAAGGCAGGAGACATGGGAAGAGAAAGAGAGAAAGGGTTTTCGCGGTGGTTGTTTGGTGAAGGTGGAGACGGTGGTGGTTCTGTGATTCTGATGGAGACTCTAGGGGTGACGATCGATGGTGGCGTTGCGTGGGTGGTCGAAGAGAAGCTAGGTCTGGAAAAGAGGGAGTGATTTAGACTTTAGAGCTCTGGACTTTTGGTTGAGTGAGTGACGAGGCATTTAGATGGCTCTCTTCTTGGTTTGTTTTGCAACCGTTAGAAAGCAAATCGCCGCTATCTTGGTTCTTTTTGTAGCAGAGCCAAAACCGATATTATAATCGCCATTATCTTACCAATTTGCAGCAGTTTGATAAACAACCGCTAATTAGCCGTCGCTATCTTCTGTGTTTGCTGTAATGTTCATATATGTTCGAGTAAAATCATGTAAATAGGTTTAGAGTGCGAGTAAAATTTAAATTAAGAAGTTTGAAAACATGCAAATATAATAGTAGAAAATATTAAAGAGATTTACACTACAAGCAAGTAGGTTAGAGTGAAACTTAAACTGTACTTTAATTAATTTACTCTACCCATTAACTCTAATTATTTTAAAACAAAAGAATTGAAGAAGTAAACTTATTAAAGATCAAATTGGGTTTGTATTTAAGAAAAGCATCTATATATTTGAATTAGCCAAATTATAAAGCTGAGGACTCCAATGATTGGACAATATAATGCTAAAAGAAGAGAGATGGGCAAATAAAGGAAATCAAAGTATATCTAATCTACTAAACATGCACATGCATGCGTGATGTAAAATTGAAGGCCTAATCAAAGGACTAGAAGCTATGCTAAGAATTAAGATGCATGAGGACAATGTATTTTTTGCATATTTTGAGGTGCTAGTGTAATTGTCCTTCATCCATGCCTCAACTTTCGGTAATGTATGTATAGAAATTACTCTAACTTGTTTTATTTGGAATTGAATGGCGTGCATGGGATCTGGGACCATGCACGCTTCACAACACAACACAAATCAAGTACATATATTCTTATATATAGGATAAGCAATGTGGGTTGGTCGAGTGATCAATTCACTCATCTGTTTAAATAAGTGTTAAGTGTTCGAATTTCATTTTGTGCATACAGTAATTTATTGACCAATAATAAAACCTTAAATAGAACTCCAATCCGTAACGGATTGTCTATTGGACTGAAAAATACCGTAAACAATAATTTTTTTTATAAAATATATTTTGTTTTGAGAATAAGTCAAATAATGATTGATTTTATGTTTTGATAATTAAAAACATAAGATAATAATAATAGAACAGAATAGGA
>NC_029788.2:131219512-131244984 GCF_000816755.2 Arachis ipaensis | reverse complement strand
ATATAAGATAGAATAAATAATAAATAATTTAATTTATCTTTTTTTTTTCATACAAAATTTAAAATAAAAAATAAAATAATAAAAAATATAATTATAAAAATTTTATAATAATAACAAAAGAGAAAATGAAAAAATAACTTGTATTCCATTTAGGATTTCTGTTTTTTTCTTAAAAAAATACAAAATACACTCATTTAATATTTTACAACATAATGTTCTATCCATATTTTATTTGCCAAATATAAATTTATATCTCTGTATATTAAACGAAACTACCATTTTCAAAGGTGAAATACACGTTCTCCGATCCCTTGATTTGTTGCTTATTACCACTTCCATATTTGGCTCGATCTTCTTATTAAGATATGACCATGAAATGACATGTCTAGTTGAAATTTTACATCTTTATTTCATACATTTACATGCATATATTTTTTAAATTTTTAAATTATCTTTAAAAAATTAATATAATGGACATTTTACCCAACAATAAAAAAAAAAGTTTTTTCATGGACATTAATGATTTTCAAAAAAAAATTTAGTGTTATAGTCAATACTTATATAGTAATTGTTAAAAAAATTGACAATATATTTATTGGCACTTTTTTTTTTTGTACCGGTCATAAGTAAACTACGAAATGTTAATTAATCATTATAAAATAGTAATTCTTGACACTATTTTTATGGTGTAAAGAATAATGATAAAATTGTGAAAGAATAAGAAAATAAAATATGAATAATTTTTATTGATTGTTAATTGATTAAATTAAATTGTATTATGAAGGTAAAACTAAATATATATAAAGCATTGACCTAAGAAAGATAAAAGTAAATAAAGATAAAATAAGATAAAATAATAAAAACTAAAATTATAACTGAATTTATGTATTTTGTTAGGTTGAATTTGTGGGTCACGAGACTTCTTTATTGTTATCATGGACTAAGGTGGAAGAATAGTTTAATAAATAAAGCGGAGAGAAAATTAATATATATATCATTGATTGGTATAAAACACTTTGTTTTGCTTCTAATCAAGAAAATAGAAACGAATTTTCTTTTGACCATTTTTTCTTCGTCTCATTCTTATGTCTATCTATATATATATATTTTAGTTTTTAGCTTTCTATTATTATCTCTTTAATCCAAGAAAAGTAAAGGTATGTGTGTGTCTTTCTTTTAGCCACTTATAACAGTGTCACTATCATTACTCTCTAACGTTAGAAGCCACTTGTTCCTAAAACAAATGGTTCTACAACATGGCCAGGGAATACGCATTTCCTCTTACAACTTACAATCAGAGCTGTAAAGGAATTTGAATCATATATACTATTATCATAAAGTAGTGAAAACTTTTCTCTAGAAACATATCAATTCATGTACACCTATTACACTATATATCTTTAACGTTATCTAGATGAGAAAAATAAATAAATAAATGAATATATATGTTTAAAATTATAAGGGATGGAATGACAAAAAAAGAATTGGATTTATTTTATTCAATGTCAACTATGTAGGTTTCCAATTATGTCAATTAAAATACATGTTTGATTTACCTACTTATTATTTCAAAAGTCATGAAAAATAATCCAATTTACAAACATCTAGCAGTTTAGAGAAGAATTGTACTTAAATAATATAATGTAAAAAATATAATTTGATAATTTTATCTATAGTTGATTTTATGACTTAAACTTGTGAGTGTTAAACTCAAAAGAATCCTTAATTGATTTAAAAATGGATATAGAATCCATTATTTTAAATAAAAATTGAAATGAGATCCATGAATATATATAGTATCATATATCCATGGTTAATGAAAAAGAAGAAAGTGATTAAAAGGGGTAATTCAACTTTGAAATTTAAATTAAATCATGACTAATTAAACATCAATAAGCATAATATATTCTCCCTTTATGCTTAAATTTACATGGTGCAAGTGGAGGGGGGTGTTTCTACAAGTAGCTAGTAGTAACAACATAAAAGCAATTAGAAAATAGGGCAAAAAAAAAAACAAGAAGAAGAAAATGGATCCAAGAAGGCATGGGAAGCTACCATTATCTTCATCATCAGATGCAAAAGAGAAGAGAGAGGATGATGATTATGGATCTTCTTGGTGCACACCTGAAGACACTGACATGTCAACCATGGTTTCAGCTCTTGCTCAAGTTATGGCAACTTCCAATAATAATAATAATCAAAACCCTCATCACATGATGATGATGCCACAATCAAACCCTTTTCCTCTCTCAAATGAACCTCTTCAACCTACTCACCCTCTTCAAGATCAAGGTGAGTTATAGCTTCTAATTAAATAATAATAATAATAATATTATTATTATTATTCAATTCTTAATTAGTTACTTGTATGTTTAATTTCTATATGTCTTGTTTCTCCTTTTTATTTAATTTATATGAAATTGGCATGCCTAATTTCTAAAAAATGTTATAATTATATCTTATGTTGTGTGTGATGTGTTGTTTAATTTGTAATTGTTTAATTCCGTTTCAAGTTGCTTTCTAATAAAGATCTCTCATATGATTTGTTGGTGATATTTTTCAAGAAAAAAGAACCAATTATTGAAATGGTGTGTATGTTTTGTTGGTGGAGACGTGCTAGACACGGATCTAGATTTTGGTACTCTTATTATAGTGTTATATATTATATAATCTTTTAATTATTTGCAGTTTTTGATCCATAAAAAGGTCAAAAAATAATTTTGTTATATTAATATTTTATACGGCCATATATTATTAATAGATGATAATGATAAATTAAAGTTTTAATTTGATTTGGTTTATTACACTTTTGATATCAATATCATGCATCAATCTATATTCTATATATATATATATGATATTGAAGATTTGATAACTTACATGTGATGATTGATGGCTTTGTATGGAAAATGTAAGCTATTTGCATTGTTAGTAGAAGAATATAGTTCATAAAAATTTTATTAGTTCAATTCGATGTTTGATTTGCATGAAAGCATGCTTGCATATATAACTATAAAATTTATTTCATCCAAAGTGGATAATATCACATGCATGTAAGCATTTCCAAAGATGTATGCATCATTTATTTCAATTTTAGTCCATTGGTATATTTTTTATTTACACTTACACTACTTACATTCATGTTGCATGCAACTATGGACCGGATATTAAATATCGTCTTATGCATACAGCAATCAATTGGTCAGCAGTAGATTTTTAAATAGAGTTTAGATTTATAACAAATTAACTCTAAACCTGTCGGACTATAAAATACCATGGACAATCAAAAAAATAAAATTTGTACCTACCACCTAAACTTTTCTAAACCGGTTTACATTCATTTTCCCATGACATAACATCAACCCCTTTTCCTTAGTTAAAGTTTTGCATGACATCTTTATTTACTTAAAGTTGCAAATCCATATGGTTTGATAATATATAATATTTAGTTCTTTAAATCAATTTAATTATAATATAGCTTTGATTTTGGTCCATCTTGACATCTTGTTAAGTAGATAATTCTAGCATATATAATAACTTGAGTTCTCTTTGCTGACTAATAAACTTTGTGGAAATATACATTGCAATCATTTCAATTTATTCGTTTCTTAATGGATGATATTGTTGGTACACAATTACTATGACAAATTAAATAAAACTTATTTTTTCATCAAGCAATTAATATCTGATAGTACATATTATTCCAACTCACATGATGAGTGAGATGACGATGATAAATATGCCAAGTTTCTGGTTCTATTTTCAAGCATGTGTAAAATATAGACATCAAAAATAGATTTATATGTTGAATATCAAATTCGGTACTCTAAAATGATGGAGTATCATGATGACTAAAATGTTTCTCATTCTGGTTATAGACATGTGTAAATTCTATGTAGGAAAAGCACAATTGAGCAATGATTGATGAATTACCTGTTTTAGTTTCTCATGTCAATGAAGGAAGAAAAAAAAAAAATAGACTTTTTCCTAGAGACTTTTATATATAGAATCCAATTCGTTTGCTACTTCAATCAAAATGTCCAGCAATGCCAAAATAAGCTTTGTTTAATTTTATTTTCTCACTTCCATCCAAGTATGTCATGAAAAAAAAAAGCCAAATTCTTTGCATTCTGTCCAAAAGAAATTAAACTAAACAAATCATACTACATATATAGTAAGTTGAGATTAATATTTTTTTATTAAAAACTTTTTTTGAGTATTTATATCAATACACTTGTTTTATTATTTTAGTACGACCTAATCACTTTCATTTTTTTCATCTCTAAATATAAATCATACCTATTGATTTACATGTATACTTTGATACATATATATTATTATAAAAGTGAAGAGATTTAAATCACCATGTTATACATATTAAAAATGAGGAAATATAGGGAGCTAATGGAGTATCTGTACGTACAATGGAGATTAGGGATGTTCGATTCAGTAGGAGATCGGATGTTTATTATTTCTAGTACCAGATAGTTATTCTGGATAGTATAGTATAGGTGTACTGTATTTGAGAAATTAGTAATATTTTATCCTGGATGTTCATTTTTTAACTCATATTAGGCCAAATAAATAACCCATTGTACACATTATACAAATACTTCATTGGCTCCCTAACGGGATTCATTAAAAATATATATATATGATAACTAATTTAATGATTAATTTTTTATATATACATAAAATTTTTGTAAATGATACAGAAAATTGTAATCTGTTGGACCTAGTGTGTAAAGAAATTTAAAAATGAATAATTTTTTGTTATGCATACACTTTTATGATAGACATTATTATTTTAATATCAATATTTTCAATAATTAAAAAGTATTTTTTTTGCTTTATTAATTAAAACATAATCTAAATACATAATTATTGATAACAACTATATTTTTACATGAGGAGTACCAGGAATATTTACTGCATAACATTATTATTGAAAGACAAAATTGTAATATGTTTTGTTGAATTTGCATGTACGCATATTTTGCATTGATGACTAATAATAAAGAGGAGGGGTCAAATAAGAAGAAGCCACACTACAGAGGAGTGAGACAGAGGCCATGGGGAAAATGGGCAGCAGAAATTAGAGATCCAAACAAAGCAGCAAGAGTCTGGCTTGGAACCTTTGACACTGCTGAAGATGCTGCTTTAGCTTATGACAAAGCTGCTCTCAAATTCAAAGGCAACAAAGCCAAGCTCAATTTCCCTCAAAAACTTGTTCAACCAAACACTACTCAACAACAACAACCTAATAACAACAACATGCTACAACAACAACAACTACAAGGTGGTTCTGCCTTTCAATTCAGTGGTTCAGCTTCTAATGCTATTCTTCCTACGCTCTATTCACCATCATCATCATTATCCTCAACACATGATCATCAAGTTTTCCCAAACTTGTTTCAGTATGCACAGATTCTTTCAAGTGATGAAGCAAATTTTCCTTATTACACTTCACATCTTTTCAATCAACAACAGCAACAACAGCAGCAACAATTGCAACAATCTTTGAATCCATCGTCCTATTTCTACAACCAACAACAACAACATGATCATGAAGGAGGACACCATCACCACCAAGATTAGTAGTATATATATAAAAATATATTGTATGTGTCTGCCAACTGCTGTGCATGTTGTTGCTGCATAAATATATATCTTTTATGACCTCTTTCTTTCAATAAAAAATATTGGATGAGTCATCGTTATCACCAATATCTCATATGAAATAATTATGCTTATTTCTAGAGATTAGTACTTTAACCATAATTATTGATGATTATGTAGTGATTTAATTTATCATGTCCTTATACATTTGTTATCATCAAGATTGATTATAAATATATAATATACAATTTTTCTTATCGAATAGTCTATATAGTATATATCATTGCATTGTCAACTAGTTGAATCTTATTTTTAATTAAGTTTGGAAAAATACTTTTATACTTATGGAAAAGATGAAAGTTTTACTCCACAAAACACACACCATTGTTACCCCTTGTGAAATGTTTTTAAAATTAGAGTAAAAAGGTAAACATCCGTTTATTTTATTTTATTAACGATTCCAAAAAGGAAATGTTATTCTGAAAACAATTCACTTATAAAATATTAAGTTATACACTCTTTTGAGTGGAAGTGGAAATTAAAGGCAGAAACAGAGAGGAAAGAAAAGAAAGTAGTATTCATCTTTTGACTTGCTTCTTAACTTCTTTTGTAGTCTTTTATATAAAGTTAATAGTTGAGAAGTGTTAGATATACAATTATTTTCATGTTATAAAGAAAATCGCATGTACTAAGTAAGCTGTAATGTTAATCGTTGACGAGCATGAAGAGAGAGAAAAAGTGAAGGTTGAGAGGAAGAAAAATGATTTCTTCTCATTTTAAAAGATTTTGAAATGAATGAAAAACTAAAACAAATTATTTAGTGGTTAACCTTACGTATTTTTTATGTACTCTTAATCTCCTTCTATAATTAATTACAACCAACATTAAACTAATAAAAATTAGGGGTGTGTGGTTTGGCCGTCCTCTTCTCCACCCTTACTGTAGACCCTGATTTCATATAGGTTACAGACAATGCATTTGTTGTTTTAAGCAAGTCAAGAAGAGACTCTGGTTTTCCAAATTCCATTTGGTTATTGTTGCTGCTGATGGTGTTGTTAATGATTCCATTATTGTAGAGTGATCACTTCTACATTGGAAAAGAAAAGTTAATGCTTGATGTTAGGGTGATGTTGATGTTAGATGTGTAAATAATATTGGAAAAAAGATTGCTATTAAATGATTGGTATTATTAGAAAAATAATCTCTTCTCGTTTTGAAAATCTTTTAAATAAATAAAAAACTAAAACAAATTGTTTGGTGGTTCACCTTGTACACTTTTTATGTACTCCTATGATAATTAATTGTAATCAATATTAAACTAATAAAAAATGATTTAGGTAACATGTGAAGTTGTAAGTTGACATATTCGATTAAATGTTATTTAACGACTCTCAACTATGAACTTTACATGAATATCATCTCATAAAGTAAGATAAATATTGTCATTGTGAAATGTAAAGTGAGTGATGATTGTTGAGAAACACGCATGGATAAAAGTGGGGCTTGGCAGCCTCCGCCACTTGTAACGGTTGATGGTGCATCAGTCAAAAAGAACCCCACTTTCATCCTATAACCAAAAAAAAAAGCGACAACAATTTTAAAATTTTTCCACATGCTAGCTAACTAGACAAGCGTGCTTCTTTTGAGAATGAGTAGGAAAAGATTGAATACTTTAGATCAAACCTTATCATTTAGTAACTGTGTTCCTAACCTCTCTTCTTAGTGTTGCTAATTTTTTTTATTGGGTACGCGAGTGAACAAATGTTAAATTCTCTTTTCCTACTCATTCTCAAAGGATCACACGACTTTTTGTTAAGAAATTTTTTTTTAGTTATTCACCTTTTAATTGAGATATATCAATCAATTTCATTTAAATACGAATTTTTTATACAAATATTTTTTCTCATAAAACAATATTGTTTTAAGGGATTGAATAGTCATATTTTTCACTCAAAAGATGTCTAGAGATTGAATATCCTTGTTCGTCGTTGGAAAAATTGTTTTAGGTGAAAAATAATTAGGGTCTCCAAAAATAAATAGTTAGGACTTAGGACTACTTTGTTATCTAATTTTCCATGTATTCTTTACCTTGACAAGGTAATGACTAATTCGAATCCCGACACTTTTTAAGCGGATTGAATTAACTACTAAACCAACTCAACTTCACCTCGACTTTATTCAAAAGCTAAATGCATGCATAAAAGTGCATGGTTAATCTTTGGGCGTAGTGGGAGTTTATGAAACCCAAAACCTGGCTATATATGTATGCAATAATTCTATGTCAAATTTAGCTTGAATTCAAGCCCATTTCCATTTACCATCTTGAACAAAAATGAGTTTCGCTTAAAATAGTTAAAATATAATTATCAATTTTGAAATAGTTTGTGAAAATTTTATTGTATGTAGGAAAATTGATCATCATTGGTAACAATTGCCTAAAGAAGTCAGAGATTGAATACTATGCTATCTTGTCCAAAAGTTCGTTACAATAGATACCTCCCATTTTCTGCTGTTTCTCTTAAATCTTATGACAGCTTGAATTGTAAGTCCCAAATTACTTACTTTTATATAATATTCATATACACTAGTCTCAAGTAGAAAGAGCATCACATCAAATTGAAACATATGATTGAATGTCCTAACTTACAACCTTACTAATATTTCACCCCTTTGATTTATATTCTTTTTCATATGGCTGGTTTGTTTAGGTACACTACGCACACTATATATCACCCCAAAGTCCCTTATCTTCTTAAAAGGTAAATGAATATTTGTGTACTCACATGTATTCACGCGTGGTTTCAATTGTGATTGAAATATTGGGTTGGCAAACTGAGCACGAACAAGAATCAATAACCTGCTCTTTTTTTTTTTTTGTTGAGATTTAGCATTATGAACTCAAATAGTTACTAGGAGTCCAATTTGATGATGTCAATCAATCTTGATGTACTATCTTAGCTTTTAGTTGTAACTGTGATGGCTTAATCCAACAATAGATTGTGAATATGTCATTTTATAAATGATTTTATGATTTTATACGCCAAGATTAAGTAATTTTGGATTCATTACCTAGTATTTAAGGTTCCATCTATCTATATATATAGTGCATAATAACTTACATGTTATAGTTATGAACCAATATGAACTTGCATTACTATTAGTTTTGCTTATGATCCATGCTTCGGCATAAGAACTTAATATAAAATATGTTAGTCGAATGGGTTAAATTACCAGTTTACCTTCCTTGTGAAGTAGAATGGTACAACTAATTTAATTTGATTTGAAGAAAAGAACTTCTCTGAACTATTTGTGCTTGGACGAGCGAAGTCTAGTAGTGTATTTTTATATATTTTTATATCGACGGTGATAAAACAACTATGATTAGTATGATGTGGCTCATGAAACGGGGGAGGCTATAACATTATCCTCATTTTCATTTTTAATTTAACTATTAATAAATCTGATAAGAAGATGAAAAAGATATGTAACATTGTCTCATGTTTTGCAACTATTTCAAAGCTTGTTTGGTTGAGTAAATTTTCATAACAGTTCTTGTTTGGTTGAGTAAATTTACGCCATTATCTAATTAAGTTTTTTAGTTTTCAATTTTATTATAGTAGTCTCTCAGATTAAGTTTGGGGCACTATTATGATCCCTAAATCTCTTTTCAATGTTGAATTAGCAATTACAGTGATGATGTGACATTTTATTACCATGTTGGAGGCTGCAATAACTAGCTGATGTGTCAAGTTGCAACTGAGATCCAATTTTGGTAAAATTTTTTGAAAAGGTGTCTGTGCACAAATGCTTGTACTTGCGGCTTTTAAAAGTTAGGGGTGCTTTTACCTAGATTGAGCTTTTTAAAGTTGGCTTGTACGTATTAAAATTAAAAAAAAAAATCTAATATAATAAATATTCAAAATTACCATTATTAATTATTAACACCATAATTTATTTATTTTTCCACACATATTTTTCGCCATTATATTACCATTGGAATCCTCATATATTTCTAATTTCTCAACCTAACTTTCACAAATTCTAACACAATCTTCATATATTTTTATTTTTTAACCTAATCTTCACAATTTTAACGCAAATACATTTCTATCACGTATTAGGTATGAACTTCTATCTATTTATATTATTTTTTGTGCTTTATTTTTGTATTTTTTAGTAGATATTTGTTTTTCTCTATTCTCTAAAATCGTGAAGAAGGAGACCTGGTTTATGGAAACCAATCATAAAATTTTCGTACACTAACTTCATGAACATTAATCACAATTATAATAACAACATATATATATACATATGTAAATATAGATATATAATTTTACTTGAGATATGTGTCCAATTTTCTGTGATATGTAAAAATGAGTCAATATATAAATGGATAATGGACGTATCAGTATTAACATTGGATTACATTCAAGTTTTATTATTGACTAATGATAACTCTATTTATATTACTATAAAGAGTAAATCAAATAACTATTTAAATTATTGGTCTCCAAAATTTGAAAAAAAAAATTATTCTTCGTTATAAATATGTTTATTATAAAGATTGGAGTACTTTTGAAAGCACCTAGCATAAAGCTTTTCAAAGTCATATGTTAACTAATTTTCAAATTTAATACTTGCATTTATGTCTATTATAGTATTTTTAAATTTTAAAAGCTATTTTACCAAACACAATTGATGTTGCTTATGTTTATTAAAAGCTATTTTTGATTTGATTTACCAAACATAAAATGCTACAACTTTTAAAAAGCCATTTTTTAAAAGTTAATTTTTATAAGCTACTTTTGAAAAGTAAAAACTTTACCAAACTAAACCTATATCTAGGGTTTTATTGGGTTTTTAGGGTTTTCTAGGGTTTTCTTGTGTTTTTAGGAATTTCTAGAATTTTCTAGGGTTATCTAGGATTTTCTAGGGTTATCTAGGGTTTTCTAGGGTTTTCTAGGGCTTTCTAGGATTTTATAGGGTTATCTATGGTTTTTAGGGTTTTCTAGGGTTATCTAGGGTTTTCTAGGGTTTTCTAGGGATTTCTAGAGTTTTTAGGGTTTTCTAGGGCTTTCTAGGGTTATCTAGGATTTTCTAGGGTTATCTAAGAATTTATAGAGTTTTTTAGGATTTTCTAGGATTTTCTAGGGTTATCTAAGTTTTTCTAGGGTTATCTAGGGTTATCTCGGGTAATCTTGGGTTATCTAGAATTTTCTAGGGTTATCTAGGGTTATCTAGAGTTTTGTAGGGTTATCTAGTGTTTTCTAGGGTTTTCTAGGGTTATCTAGGTTTTTCTAGGGTTTTCTAGGGTTATCTAGGGTTCTTTAGGGTTTTCTAGGATTTTTTAGGGTTTTTAGGAATTTCTAGAGCTTTCTAGGGTTATCTAGGATTTTCTAATGTTAACTAGGGTTTTCTACGGTTATCTATGATTTTCTAGTAGGGTTATCTAGGATTTTCTAGGGTTATCTAAGGTTTTATCGGGTTTTTTAGGGTTTTCTAGGATTTTCTAGGGTATTTAGGAATTTATAGGGTTTTCTAGGGTTATCTAGGATTTTCTAGGGTTATCTAGGGTTTTCAAGGGTTTCTTTGGTTTTCTAGGGTTTTCTAGGGTTATCTAGGGTTTTCTAGAGATTTCTAGGGTTTTCTAGAGTTTTCTTGGATTTTCAAGGATTTTCTAGGATTTTTTAGGGTTTTCTAGGATTATTAGAGTTTTCTAGGATTTTCTAGGGTTATCTAGGATTTTCTAGGGTTATCTAGAGTTTTCTAGTGTTATCTAAGGTTTTATAATGTTTTTAGGGTTATCAAGGGTTTTCTAGGGTTTTCTAGGGTTATTTAGGATTTTCTAGAGTTATCTAGGATTTTCTAGGGTTATCTAGGATTTTCTAGGATTTTCTAGGGTTTTCAAGAGTTTTCTAGGTTTTTTTGGGTTTTCTAGGGTTATCTAAGGTTTTCTAGGAATTTCTAAGATTATCTAGGATTTTCTGGGATTATCTAAGATTTTCTAGGGTTATATAGGGTTTTCTAGAATTTTCAAGGATTTTCTAGGGTTTTCTAGGGTTTTCTATGATTTTCTAGGGCTTTCTAGGGTTTTCTAGGGTTTTCAAGAGTTTTATAGGTTTTCTAGGGTTTTCTAGGGTTATCTAAGATTTTCTAGGGTTTTCTAGGGTTTTTAGGATTTTCTTGGGTTTTTTAGGGTTATCTAAGATTTTCTTGGGTTATGTAGAGTTTTCTAGGGTTATCTAGGGTTTTTTAGGGTTATCTAAGGTTTTATAGGGTTTCCTAGGGTTTTCTAGGGTTATCTAGGGTTTTCTATGGTTTTTTAGGGTTATGTAGGGTTTTCTAGGGTTATCTTGGGTTATCTAGGGTTTTCTAGGGTTATCTAGGGTTTTCTAGGGTTTTCTAGGGTTATCTAGGGTTTTCTAGAGTTTTTAGAGTTTTTTAGGGTTATCTAGAGTTCTTTAGGGTTTTCTAGGGTTTTCTAGTGTTTTTAGGAATTTCTAGGGCTTTCTAGGGTTATTTAGGATATTCTAGGGTTGTCTAGGGTTATCTAGGATTCTCTAGGGTTTTCGAGGGTTATCTAGGGCTATCTAGGTTTTTCTAGGGTTATCAAGGGTTTTCTAGGGTTATCTAGGACTTTCTAGGGTTATCTACGGTTTTCTAGGATTCTCTAGTGTTATCAAGTGTTTTCTAGGTTTTTTTAGGATTTTCTAGGGGTTTCTATGGTTTTCTACGATTTTCATGGGTTATCTATAGTTTTCTAGGAATATCTTGGGTTTTTTAGGGTTTTCTAAGGTTATCTAGGATTTTCTAGGGTTTTCTAGGGTTTTCTAGGGTTTCAAGGTTTTCTAGGGTTTCCTAGGGTTTTCTAGGTTTTTCGAGGGTTATCTAGGATTTTTTAGGGTTTTGTTGGGTTTTCTAGGGTTTTCTAATGTTTTTAGGGTTTTCTAGGGATTTCTAGGGTTTCTAGGTTTTCTAGGGTTATCTAGACTTTTCTAGGATTTTCTAGGGTTATCTAGGGTTTTCTAGGGTTATCTAAGGTTTTATAGGATTTTTAGGGTTTTCTAGGGTTATCTAGGGTTTTCTAGGATTCTCTAGGGTTATCTAGGGTTTTCTAGGGATATCTAGGGTTATCTAGGGTTATCGAGGTTATCTAGGGTTTGCTAGGGTTATCTAGGGTTATCTAGGATTTTCTAGAGTTATCAAGGGTGATCTAGGATTTTGTAGGGTTATCTAGGGTTTTCTAGGGCTTTCTAAGGTTATCTTGGGTTTTCTAAGGTTTCTAGTGTTTTCTAGGGTTATCTAGGATTCATTAGGATTCTCTAGGATTTTCTATGGTTTTTCGGAGTTTCTAGGGCTTTTTAGGGTTTTCAAGGGTTATCTAGGATTTTCTTAGGTATTTTAGGGTTTTCAAGGGTTTTCTAGAGTTATCTAGGGTTATCTAGGGTTTTCTAGGGTTTTCTAGGGTTTATAGGTTTTCTAGGGCTTTCTAGAATTATTTAGGATTTTCTAGGGTTATCTAGGGTTTTCTAGGGTTATCTAGAATTTTCTAGGGTTATCTAGGATTTTCTAGGGTTTTTAAGGGTTTTCTAGGTTTTCTAGGATTTTCTAGGGTTATCTAGGGTTTTCTAGAGTTTTCTAGAATTTTCTAGGGTTTTCAAGGGTTTTCTAGATTTTCTAGGATTTTCTAGGGTTGTTAGGATATTCTAGGGTTATCAAGGATTTTCTAGGGTTATCTAGGTTTTTTAGGGTTATCTAGGGTTTTCAAGGGTTATCTAGGATTTTCTAGGGTTATATAGGGTTTTCTAGAATTTTTATGGATTTTCTAGGGTTTTCAAGGGTTTTCTAGGGTTATCTAGGATTTTCTACGGTTATCTAGGGCTTTCTAGGGTTATCTAGGGTTTTCTAGGGTTAGCTAAGGTTTTATAGGGTTTTTCTTGGGTTTTCTAGGGTTATCTAGGGTTTTCTAGGGTTTTCTAGGGTTATCTAGTATTTTCTAGGGTTATCTAGGGTTATCTAGGGTTTTCTAGGATTATCTAGGGTTTTCTAGGGTTTTCTAGGATTATCTAGGGTTTTCTAGGGTTTTCTAGGGTTTTCTAGTATTTTCTAGGATTATCTAGGATTTTCTAGGATTATCTAGGGTTCTTTAGGATTTTCTAGGATTTTTAGAAATTTCTAAGGCTTTTTAGGGTTATCTAGGATTTTCTAGAGTTATCTAAGATTTTCTAGGGTTATCTAGGATTTTCTAGGGTTATCTAGGGTTTTCTAGTGTTTTCAAGGGTTTTCTAGTGTTTTCAAGGGTTTTCTAGGGTTATCTAGGGTTATCTTGGGTTTTCTATGGTTTTCTAGGGCTTTCTAGGGCTTTCTAGGGTTTTCTAGGGTTTTCTAGGGATTTCAATAGTTTTATAGGTTTTCTAGGGTTTTCTAGGGTTATCTAGGATTTTCTAGGGTTTTCTAGGATTTTTAGTGTTTTCTAGGGTTTTCTAGGGTTATCTAGGATTTTCTAAGGTTATGTAGGGTTTTCTAGGGTTATATAGGATTTTTTAGGGTTATCTAAGATTTTATAGGGTTTTCTATGGTTATCTAGGGTTTTTAGGAATTTCTAGAGCTTTCTAGGGTTATCTAGGTTTTTCTAATGTTATCTAGGGTTTTCTACGGTTATCTAAGATTTTCTAGTAGGGTTATCTAGGATTTTTTAGGGTTATCTAAGGTTTTATCAGGTTTTTTAGGGTTTTCTAGGATTTTCTAGGGTATTTAGGAATTTCTAGGGTTTTCTAGATTTTCTAGGGTTATCTAGGGTTATCTTCGGTTTTCTATGGTTTTCTAGGGCTTTCTAGGATTTTCTAGGGTTATCTAGGGTTTTCTAGGTTTTCTAGGATTTTCTAGGGTTATCTAGGGTTTTCTAGGGTTTTCTTGGGATTTCTAGAGTTTTTAGGGTTTTCTAGGGCTTTCTAGGGTTATCTAGGATTTTCTAGGGTTTTTAGTGTTTTCTAGGATTTTCTAGGGTTATCTAGGATTTTCTAAGGTTATGTAGGGTTTTCTAGGGTTATATAGGGTTTTTTAGGGTTATCTAAGATTTTATAGAGTTTTCTAGAGTTTTCTAGGGTTTTCTATGGTTATCTAGGGTTTTTAGGAATTTCTAGAGCCTTCTAGGGTTATCTAGGTTTTTCTAATGTTATCTAGGGTTTTCTACGGTTATCTAAGATTTTCTAGTAGGGTTATCTAGGATTTTTTAGGGTTATTTAAGGTTTTATCAGGTTTTTTAGGGTTTTCTAGGATTTTCTAGGGTATTTAGGAATTTCTAGGGTTTTCTAGATTTTCTAGGGTTATCTAGGGTTATCTTCGGTTTTCTATGGTTTTCTAGGGCTTTCTAGGATTTTCTAGGGTTATCTAGGGTTTTCTAGGATTTTCAAGGGTTTTTTTGGTTTTCTAGGATTTTCTAAGGTTATCTAGGGTTTTCTAGGGTTTTGTACGGCTTTCTAGAGTTTTCTAGTGTTTTCAAGGATTTTCTACGATTTTTTAGGGTTTTCTAGAGTTATTAGGATTTTCTAGGGTTTTTTAGGATTTTCTAGGGTTATCTAGGGTTTTCTAGAGTTATCTAAGGTTTTATAGTGTTTTTAGGGTTATCAAGGGTTTTCTAGGGTTATCTAGGGTTTTCTAGGATTTTCTAGGGTTATCTAGGATTTTCTAGGGTTATCTAGGATTTTCTAGGGTTTTCTAGGGTTATCTAGGGTTATCTAGGGTTTTCTTGGGTTTTTTAGGGTTATCTAGGGTTTTCTAGGGTTATCTAGGGTTTTCCAGGGTTATCTTAGGTTATCTAGCGTTTTCTTGGGTTTTTTTGGGTTTTTTAGGGATTTCTAGGGTTTTCTTGTGTTTTTAGGAATTTCTAGGATTTTCTAGGGTTATCTATGATTTTCTAGGGTTATCCAAGGTTTTCTAGGGTTATCTAGGGTTTTCTAGGTTTTCTAGGATTTTCTAGGGTTATCTAGGGTTTTCTAGGGTTTTCTTGGGATTTCTAGAGTTTTTAGGGTTTTCTAGGGCTTTCTAGGGTTATCTAGGATTTTCTAGGGTTTTCTAGGGTTTTTAGTGTTTTCTAGGGTTTTCTAGGGTTATCTAGGATTTTCTAAGGTTATGTAGGGTTTTCTAGGGTTATATAGGGTTTTTTAGGGTTATCTAAGATTTTATAGGGTTTTCTAGGGTTTTCTAGGGTTATCTAGGGTTATCTAGGGTTATCTAGGGTTATCTAGGGTTATCTAGGGTTATCTAGGGTTATCTAGGGTTATCTAGGGTTATCTAGGGTTATCTAGGGTTATCTAGGGTTATCTAGGGTTATCTAGGGTTATCTAGGGTTATCTAGGGTTATCTAGGGTTATCTAGGGTTATCTAGGGTTATCTAGGGTTATCTAGGGTTATCTAGGGTTATCTAGGGTTATCTAGGGTTATCTAGGGTTATCTAGGGTTATCTAGGGTTATCTAGGGTTATCTAGGGTTATCTAGGGTTATCTAGGGTTATCTAGGGTTATCTAGGGTTATCTAGGGTTATCTAGGGTTATCTAGGGTTATCTAGGGTTATCTAGGGTTATCTAGGGTTATCTAGGGTTATCTAGGGTTATCTAGGGTTATCTAGGGTTATCTAGGGTTATCTAGGGTTATCTAGGGTTATCTAGGGTTATCTAGGGTTATCTAGGGTTATCTAGGGTTATCTAGGGTTATCTAGGGTTTTCTAGGGTTATCTAGGGTTTTCCAGGGTTATCTTAGGTTATCTAGCGTTTTCTTGGGTTTTTTTGGGTTTTTTAGGGATTTCTAGGGTTTTCTTGTGTTTTTAGAAATTTCTAGGATTTTCTAGGGTTATCTATGATTTTCTAGGGTTATCCAAGGTTTTTTAGGGTTATCTAGGGTTTTCTAGGTTTTCTAGGATTTTCTAGGGTTATCTAGGGTTTTCTTGGGATTTCTAGAGTTTTTAGGGTTTTCTAGGGCTTTCTAGGGTTATCTAGGATTTTCTAGGGTTATCTAAGTTTTTCTAGGGTTATCTAGGGTTATCTAGGGTTATCTCGGGTAATCTTGGGTTATCTAGGATTTTCGAGGGTTATCTCGGGTTATCTAGAGTTTTGTAGGGTTATCTAGTGTTTTCTAGGGTTTTCTAGGGTTATCTAGGTTTTTCTAGGGTTTTCTAGGGTTATATAGGGTTCTTTAGGGTTTTCTCGGAATTTTTAGGGTTTTTAGGAATTTCTAGAGCTTTCTAGGGTTATGTAGGATTTTCTAATGTTATCTAGGGTTTTCTACGGTTATCTAAGATTTTCTAGTAGGGTTATCTAGGATTTTCTAGGGTTATCTAAGGTTTTATCGGATTTTTTAGGGTTTTCTAGGATTTTCTAGGGTATTTAGGAATTTCTAGGGTTTTCTAGGGTTATCTAGGATTTTCTAAGGTTATCTAGGGTTTTCTAGGATTCTCAAGGGTTTTTTTGGTTTTTTAGGGTTTTCTAGGGTTATCTAGGGTTTTCTAGGGCTTTCTAGAGTTTTCTTGGATTTTCAATGGTTTTCTAGGATGTTTTAGGGTTTTCTAGGATTATTAGGATTTTCTAGGGTTTTCTAGGGTTATCTAGGATTTTCTAGGGTTATCTAGGGTTTTCTAGAGTTATCTAAGGTTTTATAGTGTTTTTCGGGTTATCAAGGATTTTCTAGGGTTATCTAGGGTTTTCTAGGGTTATTTAGGATTTTCTATTTCTAGGGTTATCTAGGATTTTCTTGGGTTTTCTAGGGTTATCTAGGATTTTCTTGTGTTATGTAGAGTTTTCTAGGGTTATCTAGGGTTTTTTAGGGTTATCTAAGGTTTTTTAGGGTTTTCTAGGGTTTTCTAGGATTATCTAGGGTTTCTAGGATTTTCTAGGGTTATCTAGGGTTTTTTAGAGTTTTTAGAGTTTTATAGGGTTATCTAGGGTTCTTTAGGGTTTTCTAGGGTTTTCTAGTGTTTTTAGGAATTTCTAGGGCTTTCTAGGGTTATTTAGGATTTTCTAGGGTTGTCTAGGATTATCTAGGATTCTCTAGGGTTTTCGAGGGTTATCTAGGGTTATCTAGGTTTTTCTAGGGTTATTTAGGGTTTTCTAGGGTTATCTAGGACTTTCTAGGGTTATCTATGGTTTTCTAGGGTTCTCTAGTGTTATCAAGTATTTTCTAGAAATATCTAGGGTTTTTAAGGTTTTTCTAGGGTTTTCTAGGGTTTTCAAGGTTTTCTAGGGTTTTCTAGGGTTTCCTAGGTTTTTCGAGGGTTATCTAGGATTTTTTAGGGTTTTTTTGGGTTTTCTAGGGTTTTCTAATGTTTTTAGGGTTTTCTAGGGTTTCTAGGTTTTCTAGGTTTTCTAGGGTATTCTATGGTTATCTAAGGTTTTCTAGGGTTTTCTAGGGTTATCTAGACTTTTCTAGGATTTTCTAGGGTTATCTAGGGTTTTCTAGGGTTATCTAACGTTTTATAGGATTTTTAGAGTTTTCTAGGGTTATCTAGGGTTTTCTAGGATTCTCTAGGGTTATCTAGGGTTATCTAGGGTTATTGAGGTTATCTAGGGTTTGCTAGGGTTATCTAGGGTTATCTAGGATTTTCTAGAGTTATCTAGGGTGATATAGGATTTTGTAGGGTTATCTAGGGTTTTTTAGGGCTTTCTAGGGTGTTTTAGGGTTATCTAGGGTTATCTAGGGTTAACTAGGGTTTTCTAGGTTTATCTAGGGTTATCTAGGGTTATCTAGGGTTTTCTAGGGTTTTCTAGGGTTTTCTAGGGTTATCTAGGATTTTCTAGGTTTATCTAGGATTTTCTAGGGTTTTTTAGCTTTTCTAGGGCTTTTATGGTTTATTTAGGATTTTCTAGGGTTATCTAGGGTTATCTAGGGTTATCTAGGGTTATCTAGGGTTATCTAGGATTTTCTAGGGCTATCTAGGGTTTTCTAGGATTTTCTAAGGCTTTCTAGGGTTATCTAGGGTTTTCTAGGGATTTCTAGGGTTATCTAGAGTTGTTTAGAGTTATCTATGGTTTTATAGGGTTTTCTAGGGTTTTCTAGAGGTTTTTAGGCTTTTCTAGGGTTAACTTTATCTAGGATTTTCTTGGGTTATCGAGGATTTTCTAGGGTTATCTAAGGTTTTCTAGGGTTTTCTAGAGGTTTTTAGGCTTTTCTAGGGTTAACTTTATCTAGGATTTTCTTGGGTTATCGAGGATTTTCTAGGGTTATCTAAGGTTTTCTAGGGTTTTCTAGAGGTTTTTAGGCTTTTCTAGGGTTAACTTTATCTAGGATTTTCTTGGGTTATCGAGGATTTTCTAGGGTTATCTAAGGTTTTCTAGGGTTTTCTAGAGGTTTTTAGGCTTTTCTAGGGTTAACTTTATCTAGGATTTTCTTGGGTTATCGAGGATTTTCTAGGGTTATCTAAGGTTTTCTAGGGTTTTCTAGAGGTTTTTAGGCTTTTCTAGGGTTAACTTTATCTAGGATTTTCTTGGGTTATCGAGGATTTTCTAGGGTTATCTAAGGTTTTCTAGGGTTTTCTAGAGGTTTTTAGGCTTTTCTAGGGTTAACTTTATCTAGGATTTTCTTGGGTTATCGAGGATTTTCTAGGGTTATCTAAGGTTTTCTAGGGTTTTCTAGAGGTTTTTAGGCTTTTCTAGGGTTAACTTTATCTAGGATTTTCTTGGGTTATCGAGGATTTTCTAGGGTTATCTAAGGTTTTCTAGGGTTTTCTAGAGGTTTTTAGGCTTTTCTAGGGTTAACTTTATCTAGGATTTTCTTGGGTTATCGAGGATTTTCTAGGGTTATCTAAGGTTTTCTAGGGTTTTCTAGAGGTTTTTAGGCTTTTCTAGGGTTAACTTTATCTAGGATTTTCTTGGGTTATCGAGGATTTTCTAGGGTTATCTAAGGTTTTCTAGGGTTTTCTAGAGGTTTTTAGGCTTTTCTAGGGTTAACTTTATCTAGGATTTTCTTGGGTTATCGAGGATTTTCTAGGGTTATCTAAGGTTTTCTAGGGTTTTCTAGAGGTTTTTAGGCTTTTCTAGGGTTAACTTTATCTAGGATTTTCTTGGGTTATCGAGGATTTTCTAGGGTTATCTAAGGTTTTCTAGGGTTTTCTAGAGGTTTTTAGGCTTTTCTAGGGTTAACTTTATCTAGGATTTTCTTGGGTTATCGAGGATTTTCTAGGGTTATCTAAGGTTTTCTAGGGTTTTCTAGAGGTTTTTAGGCTTTTCTAGGGTTAACTTTATCTAGGATTTTCTTGGGTTATCGAGGATTTTCTAGGGTTATCTAAGGTTTTCTAGGGTTTTCTAGAGGTTTTTAGGCTTTTCTAGGGTTAACTTTATCTAGGATTTTCTTGGGTTATCGAGGATTTTCTAGGGTTATCTAAGGTTTTCTAGGGTTTTCTAGAGGTTTTTAGGCTTTTCTAGGGTTAACTTTATCTAGGATTTTCTTGGGTTATCGAGGATTTTCTAGGGTTATCTAAGGTTTTCTAGGGTTTTCTAGAGGTTTTTAGGCTTTTCTAGGGTTAACTTTATCTAGGATTTTCTTGGGTTATCGAGGATTTTCTAGGGTTATCTAAGGTTTTCTAGGGTTTTCTAGAGGTTTTTAGGCTTTTCTAGGGTTAACTTTATCTAGGATTTTCTTGGGTTATCGAGGATTTTCTAGGGTTATCTAAGGTTTTCTAGGGTTTTCTAGAGGTTTTTAGGCTTTTCTAGGGTTAACTTTATCTAGGATTTTCTTGGGTTATCGAGGATTTTCTAGGGTTATCTAAGGTTTTCTAGGGTTTTCTAGAGGTTTTTAGGCTTTTCTAGGGTTAACTTTATCTAGGATTTTCTTGGGTTATCGAGGATTTTCTAGGGTTATCTAAGGTTTTCTAGGGTTTTCTAGAGGTTTTTAGGCTTTTCTAGGGTTAACTTTATCTAGGATTTTCTTGGGTTATCGAGGATTTTCTAGGGTTATCTAAGGTTTTCTAGGGTTTTCTAGAGGTTTTTAGGCTTTTCTAGGGTTAACTTTATCTAGGATTTTCTTGGGTTATCGAGGATTTTCTAGGGTTATCTAAGGTTTTCTAGGGTTTTCTAGAGGTTTTTAGGCTTTTCTAGGGTTAACTTTATCTAGGATTTTCTTGGGTTATCGAGGATTTTCTAGGGTTATCTAAGGTTTTCTAGGGTTTTCTAGAGGTTTTTAGGCTTTTCTAGGGTTAACTTTATCTAGGATTTTCTTGGGTTATCGAGGATTTTCTAGGGTTATCTAAGGTTTTCTAGGGTTTTCTAGAGGTTTTTAGGCTTTTCTAGGGTTAACTTTATCTAGGATTTTCTTGGGTTATCGAGGATTTTCTAGGGTTATCTAAGGTTTTCTAGGGTTTTCTAGAGGTTTTTAGGCTTTTCTAGGGTTAACTTTATCTAGGATTTTCTTGGGTTATCGAGGATTTTCTAGGGTTATCTAAGGTTTTCTAGGGTTTTCTAGAGGTTTTTAGGCTTTTCTAGGGTTAACTTTATCTAGGATTTTCTTGGGTTATCGAGGATTTTCTAGGGTTATCTAAGGTTTTCTAGGGTTTTCTAGAGGTTTTTAGGCTTTTCTAGGGTTAACTTTATCTAGGATTTTCTTGGGTTATCGAGGATTTTCTAGGGTTATCTAAGGTTTTCTAGGGTTTTCTAGAGGTTTTTAGGCTTTTCTAGGGTTAACTTTATCTAGGATTTTCTTGGGTTATCGAGGATTTTCTAGGGTTATCTAGGATTTCTAGGGTTATCTAGGGTTCTTTAGGGTTTTCTAGGGTTTTTAGTAATTTCTAGGGCTTTCTAGGGTTATCTAGGATTTTCTTGGGTTATCGAGGATTTTCTAGGGTTATCTAGGATTTCTAGGGTTATCTAGAGTTTTCTACGATTTTCAAGGGTTTTCTAGGTTTTCTAGGATTTTCTAGGGTTATCTAGGGTTTTCTTTAGTTTTCTAGGGCTTTCTAGGTTTTGACCTTAGAAAACCCTAGATAACCGTAGAAAACCCTAGATAACTCGAGAAAACCCTAGATAACCCTATATAACCCTAGAAAACCCTAGATAACCCTAGAAAACCCTAGATAACCCTAGAAAAATTAGAAAACCTAAGAAATCCTAGAAAGCCCTAAAAAACCCTAGAAAATCCTAGATAACCCTAGAAAACCCTAGAAAACCTAGAAAACCCTTGAAAACCCTAGAAAACACTAGATAACCCTAGAAAGTCCTAGATAACCCTTGAAACCCTAGATAACCCGAGAAAATCCAAAAAAACCCTAGAAAGCCCTATAATTTTCTAAAAACCCTAGAAAATCCTAGAAAAACCAAAAGAACCCTAGATAACCCTAGAAAACACTAGAAAACCTAGATAACCCTAGATAACCCCAGATAACCCTAGAAAACTCTATATAATCCTAGAAAATCCTAAAAAACCCTAGATAACCCTAGAAAACCCTAGATAACCCTAGAAAATCCTATAAAACCTTAAATAACCTTAGAAAACCCTTGATAGCCATACAAAATCTTAGAAACCAAGAAAACCCTTGAAAACCCTAGAAAACCCTAGATAACCCTAGAAAACCCTAAAAAACCTAGAAAACCCTTGAAAACCTTAGAAAACCCTAGATAACCCGTGAAAATCCTAGATAACCCTAGAAAACCCTAGATAACCCTAGAAAATCCTAAATAACCCTTGAATGTCCTAGAAATACCTAAAATCCCTAGATAACCCTAAAGAACCCTAGATAACCCTAGAAAACCCTAGAAAACCTAGAAAATCCTAGATAACCCTAGATAACCCTAAATAACCCTAGAAAACCCTAGATAACCCTAGAAAATCCTAGATAACCCTAGAAAACCCTAGAAAACCATAAAAATCCTATAAAACCTTAGATAACCCTAGAAAATCCTAGATAACCCTAGAAAACCCTAGATAACCCTAGAAAATCCTACATAACTCTAGAAAATCCTAGATAACCCTAGAAAACCGTAGAAATTCCTATATATCCTAGAAAACCCTAGAAAAATCTAAAGAACCCAAGATAACCCAAGAAAATCCTAGATAAGCCTAGAAAATTCTAGATAACCCTAGAAAGCTCTAGAAATTTCTAAAAACCCTAGAAAACCCTAGAAAACCCTAAAGAACCCTAGATACTGCTAGAGAACCCATGAAAACCTAGAAAATCCTATATAACCCTATATAACCCTAGAAAATCTTAGATAATCCTAGAAACACCTAAAAAACCCTAGATAACCCTAGAAAGCCCTAGAAAATCCTAGAAAACCCTAGATAACCCTAGAAAACCCTAGGAAACCCTTAAAAACCCTAGAAAATCCTAGATAACCCTAGAAAATCCTAGATAACCCTAGAAAATCCTAAATAACCCTAGAAAGCCCTAGAAAACCTAAAAAACCCTAGAAAACCCAAGATAACCCTAGAAAACCCTAGATAACCCTAGACAACTCTAGAAAACCCTAGATAACCCTAAAAATCCCTAGATAACCCTTGAAAACCCTAGATAACCCTAGAAAACCCTAGATAACTCGAGAAAACCCTAGATAACCCTATATAACCCTAGAAAACCCTAGATAACCCTAGAAAGCCCTAGAAAACCCTAAAAAATCCTAAAAAATCCTATATAATCCTAGAAAACCCTAGATAACAATAATAAACCCTAGATAACCCTAGAAAACCTTAGACAACCCTAGAAAACCCTAGAAAACCCTAGAAAACCTAGAAAACCTTAGAAAACCCTAGAAAACCCTAGAAAACCTAGAAAACCCTTGAGAACCCTAGAAAACACTAGATAATCTTAGATAACCCTAGAAACCCTAGATAACCCGAGAAAATCCTAAAAAACCCTAGAAAGCCCTAGAAATTCCTAAAAACCCTAGAAAGTCCTAGAAAATCCTAAAGAACCCTAGATAACCCTAGAAAATACTAGAAAACCTAGAAAACCCTAGATAACCCTAGATAACCCCAGATAACCCTAGAAAACTCTATATAATCCTAGAAAATCCTAGAAAACCCTAGATAACCCTAGAAAATCCTATAAAACCTTAGATAACCCTAGAAAACCCTTGATAACCATAGAAAATCCTAGATAACCCTAGAAAACGCTAGAAAATCCTAGATAACCCTAGAAAACCCTAAAAAATCCAAGATAACCCTAGAAAACCCTTGAAAATTCTAGAAAACCCTAGATAACCCTAGAAAATCCTAGATAACCCTAGAAAATCCTAGAAAATCCTAGAAATCCTAGAAACACTTGAAAACCCTAGAAAACCCTAGAAAACCCTAGAAAACCTAGAAACACTTGAAAACCCTAGAAAATCCTAGAAAACCCTAAAAAGCCCTAGAAAACCATAGAAAACCCTAGATAACCCTAGGAAATCCTTGAAAACATAAAAAACCCCTGAAAACCCTCGAAAACTCTAGATAACCATAGAAAATCGTAGATAACCCTAGATAGCCCTAGAAATTTCTAAAAACCCTAGAAAACTCTAAAGAACCCTAGATAACCCTAGAAAACCCTAGAAAACCTAGAAAACCCTTAAAAATCCTAGAAAATCCTAGATAACCCTATAAAATTCTAGATAACCCTAGAAGATAACCCTAGAAAACCCTAGATAACCCTAGATAACCCTAGAAAACCCTAGATAACCCTAGAAAATCCTAAATAATTATAGAAAGCCCTAGAAAATCTATAAACCCTAGAAAACCGTAGATAACCCTAGATAACTCTAGATAACCCTTGAAAACCCTAAAATACCCTAGAAAAACCTAGATAATCCTTGAAAATCCTAAAAAGCCCTAGAAACTCCTAAAACCCCTAGAAAACCCTAGAGAATCCTAAAGAACCCTAGGTAACCCTAAAAAACCCTAGAAATCCTAGGAAATCCTAGATAACCCTAGAAAGCCCTAGAAAATCCTAGATAACCCTACAAAATCCTAGATCACCCTAGATAACTCTAGAAAATCCTAGATAACCCTAGATAACCCTAGAAAACCCTAGATAACCCTAGAAAACCCTAGATAAGCCTAGATAACTCTAGTCTACTCAAATCTGTGGCTGACAGATAAGCAAAGAATGACTGGAACTGCTTTTCATACCTACAGAACTATGGTCAGAGGGAGAACTATTTACTTCCATCTGGACAAAATAAGAGAGGTCTTCAAACTGCCTCAACTACAAGATGATCCTGAATCCTTTAATAGGAGAATGGTGAGAGGAGATAAGGGGTTGGATCAAGTTCTAGAGGACATATGCCTCCCTGAAACTAAGTGGATAACCAATTCAAAAGGTGTCCCAAACCAACTCAAGAGGGGAGATCTCAAACCAGTTGCAAGAGGTTGGCTAGACTTCATTGGGCGTTCTATATTGCTCACTAGCAACCGTTCTGAGGTCACTGTCAAGAGAGCAGTGATAATTCATTGCATTATGCTGGGAAAAGAAGTGGAGATTTATCATCTGATTTCTTGTGAGATTTACATAATTGCAAACAAGAACTCCACTGAAGCCAAACTGGCTTACCCAAACTTAATCTCTCTGCTATGTAAAGATGCTGGGGTGAGGTTAATCGCGCGTTTGCGGAGAGGTATGACGTTGTCGGCTGAAGGATGGGCGGCAGTGGGTCGAGGGAGAGGCTGCACGGCCGGTGGCGGTTGGGCAGCGAAAAGGAGGTTGTTCGGGGCTTGTACAGTGCAATCGGACATTCGCAGAAAGTTTGGGCAGTGGCGGCTGGAGTCTGGGCAGCGTCTAATCGGAGATCAAAAAAATGAAGCAACGGCTGGGTTACTCTACAGATCGAAGTTTGCAAATAGAGGAGGAAGGTTAGCGTGACAGTGGGCGTAACTGATTTGGTTTAATCCTTATTTTTTAA